>NC_063336.1:19589839-19615160 GCF_021869965.1 Rhincodon typus
CACCTCCGTATAACCCCTCTCTATCACCCCCTCAGCCTCCCAAATGATCCGGAGTTCATCCAGCTCCAGTTCCCTAACGAGGTTTTTGAGGAGCTGGAGTTGGGTGAACTTCTCGCACATGAAGTCAGAGGGGACACCAGCAGTGAGCCTTACCTCCCACATCCTGCAAGAGGAGCATGCAACTGCCCTAGCTTCCATTCCCTCTACTCTAGATTTCCAGAAGAAGAATTAAAAAAAAAAGCCTTACCTTACCGAACCTCCACAAGTGTAGTGTTTCTGGTTTAGCCAATGCCAGAATTCATGTGTTTCTTCCTGGCTCGCGTTCCCTCCACACAACCGCCGCTGAAAACAAGAGGGCCGCTTGCTGCACGAGGTAAGTTTTTTTATATAGGGAGAATACAAAAACCGCCTTACCTTCCCGTCAGCACTCTGGCTTGCGCTGCTGCCGCTGAAAACAAGAGGGCCCTTCCCTTGTTTGATTTTTACTCAAAAAAGTTCGTTTCCTGCATAAACTTTTTGATCTTTAGTTTAAGAAAAGCCTGTTGTTTTTGGCTCAGATATTTCTCTAGAAGTAGATAATACTCCCTATCCACCGTGCTGTAACTCCCACTTTAAGACTATCATCAACTTACCAAATCATAATCATTTCTTTAATGTGACCTGTTGCATCAGTTTATAGCAATTTAGGCAAGTTGTGAAAAACTTCATTTTTCTTTTTCCCATTTTATATTGATACCAGGTAAATTTTGAAACCTATATAGTATCTGTTCTAATTCCCAACCAAATGGATGTTGATCATGCACGGATAATTTTTTCCTGCCCCCCTGGAGTGTAACTGTCATTATATATTGCCACCTGCATTTATTTGCCTCCCTGGCAAGAACTCTGACTCCTTGATGCAAGTTCAGAACATGGCTTGTGAAGAATGTTGGTAGAAGAATAAATATTTGCAGTTTAGTCACATTTCAAGAATGGTCCACCCTGAAAGATTCATCTTGCACAAGCACCTCATCTGCATGAATGTGTTTTTTCTGTCCCTACTAAACTGAACTTCCCAGATAACTTCCTAATTAGCTAATTTCTAACTTGCCAGGTCTTTCTGTGCTGTTACCCCATGTTGCTACCAGTGAGTGTACAGCAGTCATCTTAAGAGTACAAATGGGACCATGGAACTGCAATCCACATCTGATGTACGAAATATTGCAATCCCAGTCAAATCAAAACTGCAGCACAATCCTATATCATTATTTAGGACCAGGATATCCATCCTTCACCTCCCAAAGACATTAGCAGCCCATTTGACACCTTTGTTGGTTTAGCTGCTCTGTGTTCATGGAAATCATTCAAACTTTTTAAAAAATTTGGTTATGCGACTTGAATTTCTGATCTGTTTTCAGGAAATTGTTTTCAACTCTGGGACTGCTGATGGTTTGAGTATTTAACATCAGGATGAAAGCCAAGGCCGAATTGAAGACTAGTGTAGAGGTGGATCAAAATATAATTGAACTTCAACATTGTAACCAAATCTGCATAAATCATCCTTGTTTTTACAATCAAAATTTCAGTGTTGTGAAAATTACGTGAACCTAACTTCCAATGTTGGGGGTTTGTGGACGTGTGAAAGCAAGATTCGAGCGTGTTACACTTTTCACTTTTCACTAAAGAATAAATTATTATTGATCTGCAATTAAGTGCAACAATTAGTTGTCCTGTACCATCCAATAAAACACCTGCTTACATTTCTGAAGAACAGTCCCGACGTGAAACGTCAACTTTCCTTCTCCTCTGCTGCCTGGCCTGCTGTGTTCCTCCAGTTCCACATTGTTATACCTGCTTACTACTTTTGATACAATAAGATTGTTGAACTTGGGAGGTGTTGATGTCCAGTTGCCCTGGCAGTTAGGGTTTATAGTGTAGTTCTTATCGGTGTTTCATTTCTTAACAAATGCAGCCTTGACTGATCAGTTAGATATTTCAGTTTTGTTCCCAAAACCAAATAGAATCATCTGTATAAAACCAGCAAAGTTGCATAAAACATTTGCAATCAAAATCATATATTTAACTAACTCCATCAATGCATCCTTGTTCAATGATCTGCCATATCTGCTAGTTTATTTATCTCTCAGCTATGTTCATGGATCAGCAATATTATGTGGTATCCAGTACTTTGTGTTTTTCCATTTTGCTTAAGAACTTTTCTTTCCCATGTCCTGGCGTTCAGAATATCGTGATTGAGCTTCACTCTCGAGACTAAACTTTATCTCTTGTCTGAGCCCTTGAGAATTTGGTAACTCTGTAGTCTAGACAAACCTTAGATTGCTACAGGGCTTGGGGTACAGATGGATCCTGCAGAAATGATCTTGTACAAAGGGGAGATGATTCTGTTTTTTTTTTTTAATACAGCTTAATTAGTTGGAATGGTAATGAAAACAAATTGCTGGAAAACCTTAACAAATCTGGCAGCATCTGTGGAGAGAAAGCAGAATTAACATTGACTCCTGTGACTGTTCATCTTGTAATGTCTGGGGAAGCAACTGTCATTTTGCAAAAGGATCATTGAAGTTTTGACAGTCTTGCCAGTAATCTGTTTTTTGTATTCCTTTTTTGGTTGTTCGAACATCATTTTGGATGCTTTGTTTTACACAGTGATTACAGTGGCAAAGCAAAAGTGGAATAATTGGGGATTTATCAATTGCAAAATATTTCATTATTCTCTGAATATTGCAGAAGTATGGTTTTGTGAGCATATTTAGGGAACACATTTCATGCCTGGTTCTTACTTGAGTCTACATTATTGACATTTTGTGGTTGTCAAGATGAGATTTGCAAAGAATAACCCTTTCATTCAGAGGACTGCTTTGCATGTTTTGTTCTCCGATCAGATACAGCATAAAATCAACTTCCCTTTATATTTTACTAGTCAACCTGTTCAGAGATGTTTATTATACATCTCCTAAAGTACATGGGACTTGAACCCACATCTCTTGGCTCAAAGGTAGAGAAACTTTCATTGTTCCAAAGACTCCAAAAGTCTTCATTTTATTATTTTCTAATCAGCCTGTTCAGAGATTGCTATACACTTCTGAAACAGGTGGGAGTTGAACCCGGGTCTCCCTTTTACTTTCCCTGCCGTAATCTGTTTCAGCTGCAGTGGTGACTGCTGGACCTATGTGGTATATTTCCACTTCTATTACTTGGTTTCCTGTGGCTTGAGTGAGGTTATCAGTCAGTGCTGAATTGGGCTGACTCTTGTGCATGACTGCTATAAATTTTATTCATACCATTCAGAGATTTTAAACCTAGTCTTTATAGTCAGACAATAGGACAGACTCCAGTCAGTCCAGATTAAATTGGAAATTGAGCCCTAAAAGGCAAAAACATATACACTAGCCATACTAGCACATGCAAGTAAATATACATGAAAAAAACTTAAGCAAATTTTGTGGGAGTTATACATTTATGCACCGAAATCCTGTTTATTTTGAGAGTGACTCTGACTCTGCCTCTGCCATTTGAAGCACATTGTGATTTAGCTTTTGATCGATGTGAGAAGTGTTGGCTCATTCTTGTCCAAATAATGTTCAAACTGGAAATTCTTATAAATTGAAGCGCAGAATAACTGGGAAAAATCTTTCTGGATTAGGGAAACTTGAGATGGTGGAAGCAGAAACTAAGCATATAGTCTTGATTAAAGATAATTTGGAAATTACTAGACAGGATGGCAGGGTCATTTGAGATCTCTAGATTGTAATCATAGGCCCAGGTAAAGGTTTCCACGTTCCTAGTTATGAGCCATGGGCAATAGTGGAATCAGCAAATTTTCAGAGCTGATGACAGAGCTAGAATCTGAGTGGCAATGACAGCTTTCAGGTGAACAGTCCTTCAGAAAGCATCACCATCTCATGTAGTCAATAAATCATATTATACATTGCCCATTGAAATTGAAAAATGGGAAGCTCCTATAAGCACCTGAAGAGGAAGGTACAAGAGCATGAGGAGGAGAGGAATGACCAGAAGACCTGATATTGGACAGACCATCACTACACAAATTTGACTCCTAACTGCCTCCTGTACTCCTGCAATTCTGTTGCTCATTCCCCCATTTTCATTGCTTCACCATTGGTAACTGTCTTCTGTTGCCAAGGGGTTTGTGTCAGCATCTTTCACCTTAAATTGCTTTCTTATTACCCTTTTTAAGTTATTCCTTGATACGTATCAATTTTTGACCAAGTTTTTGGATACCTGTCTCATACATCCTTGTGTGGCTTATTTCATATTTTTGTCAAATGCACTTGAGAAGCATGTTGGAAGTTTTGACTAGGGTTACAAGTTAAACATTGTTTGTTTGTGTGCTCCGTCTCTAATCTCTTCCAATTCTGGCCTCATGCATGTATGTTTGCAGGTTTACAGTCGCACAGTTCTAGTTATGAGCTGGTAATAGTCGTAAATCAATGGCTTACATTTTATGCAATCCACTTAACTAAGTAAAATGTTCATAAATTGCATAACAAAATATCAACAAAAAACACCAGACCACAAAACCAGATATCAGGACAGCTGATCAAAGATGCAAAGTTAGATCAAAGCAGCAGATTTAAGGGAGCATCTTAAGCGAACGGGAGAGAGAGATTCCAGTGCTTAAGCCCTTGTCGATCAAAGCCATTGCTGCCTTTGGAGTGATTTTTAAAATCAGGTCAGGAAAAGGCCAGAATTGGAAGAGATTAGAGATGGACCATACAAGGCCCTAGAGGATTTTTTTGCTTTATTTGCGAGATGTGGATGTCAGTTGTTGTGCATCCTTTATTGCTTTTGAGCTGAGTGGTTTGTAGGCCATTTCAGGAAGTAGGTAAGCATCAACCTCATTGATGTTGGTCCAGAGACACATATCAGATTGACCTGAGTATGGACAAGTTAAGTTTTCCTTCCCTGAAGGGTTTTAATGAACCAAATGGGTCTTTACCATAATAATAGTTTTGGGGCATTGCTGCCAAAGACCCAACTTTCCATTCCAATTCCAAATTTATTAACTGGAGTTAACTTCCACACATTGTCCACAAATGCATTAGCTTGCACTACTGAACTACAAGTCCAGTGATATTACTACAACAGCACTTGTTCCCCTCCATTTGGAAGCAATCATTGAGGATTTTAGAATTGGAGGCTGGGAGCCATTGTGGGTAAGCAACTACAGAGTGGATGTAGGCAAGTTAAGAAAAAGTGTGTTCTGGACAATCTTTAGTTTATTCAGGATGGCAGATGTGATGCTAGCCGAGATGTTGATGAGGGTTTCAGCAGCAGGTGTACTAAGGTAGGAGTAGAGTCAGGTGTATTTGCTCTTTATCGTTGCTGATCTAAATTTGCTGAATGAATACATACGTAAGAGGTATAGGTGTTATATTTAAGCCTTATCTAAAAGTTCAAAGTTGTGACAGAATTTGAGTTTATTTTAGAACCTCACATCTACAATTGTTGAAAAGGTATTGTCTATTTTAGATACTGTATACTGTGAATCGTAACTGACTCAAAGCTATACTGGAAAGTTTATCTTCATGTTTAACACATTGCCTTGTGGTTTGAGTTCTGCTACTATTTGCTGAGCGAAAGCCGTTACAGCTTCCTGCTGTTGAAGCCAGAGTTTTCAAACTGCATGCGCCAATCTCTCGTTATCTGCCGATATCTATTGTAGCACTAACTACCAGAAAGGCAGCCTCTTGTCCATGTTTTAATGGTATTTCTGTACCTTTTCTTTCAACTCTGCCTTAAGGAATTAAAGAATATTTTGGATTTGGAATCACAGTAAAAGAGAAGTATAAGCCTTGTACTATATATTAATTGCTGCACAAGAATACGTGCATTTGTATCTCAGCATTTTTGTCATTGAAATCTGAAATTAAATTAAAACCAGGAAATCCCAGTGATCTTTTATAAATACTTAAGAGCAAAAGGATAGCTAAGAAGAAGTTACAGCCAACTCAACTGGACTCCCCACATAGTCATAATGGCTATAAGAGCAGATCAGCGGCTAGGAATACTGCAGTGGCTAACTCACCCCTGACTCCCCAAATTCTAACTGCCATCTACAAGACACCAGTCAGGACTGTGATATAATACTCTCCACTTGCCTTGTTGGGTGCAGCTCAAACAATGCACAAAAAGCTTGATACCATCCAAGACAAAGTATGTACTATCATAAGAAGCACCACAGAAGTTCACCAGAGATCCTTAGACAGCACCTTCTAAACTCATGGTCACTTCCATCTTGAAAGACAAAGGCAGCAGATAGTCATGGAAATAGACCAGACCACATGGAGATAGGCCCAACCAGTCCATGCTGACCATATCCCCGATTAAACTAGTCCTGCCTGCACGTGCTTGCCCTATTTCCCTCCAAACATTTCTTATTCATGTGTTTGTCTAAATGTCTTTTGAACATTACAACTGTACCCGCATGCACCACTCCTTCTGGAAGTTCATTCCACGTATGAGCCACTGTTCTTTAAATACAAAAAATTGCCCTTCATGTCTATTTTTAAGGTGAGAGGAGAAAGATTTTAAAAATGTCCCTTAGTCTTGAAATCCCCCACCCTAGGGAAAAGATAGCCATTCACCTTATCTAAACCAGTCATTATATTATGAACCTCTAAGGTTGTCTTTCAACCTCCTAGGTGACAGTGAAAAAAGTCACAACGTATCCAGCCTCTCCTTTATAACTCAAATCTTCCGTTCCTGGCAACCTCCTGGTAAATCTTGTCTGAGCCCTCTCCAGTTTAATAATATCCTGCCTATAGTAGGGAGACCAAAGCCGGACACAGTACTCCAGGAGAGGCCTCACCAACATCCTGTACAACCTCAACATAGTGTCCCAATTCCAATACCCAAAGGTCTGAACAATGAAGGCAAGCGTGCTAAATGCCTTCTTAACCACCCTATCTATATGTGATGCAAACTTCAAAGAATTATGTACCTGAACCCTTCTGTCTGTTCTAAAACGTTAATCCGAAGCCCTACTTCTAATTGTACAAGTCTTACCTTTGTTTTCTCAAAATGCAATACCTTGCATTTATCCAAATTAAACTCCATCTGCCACTCTTCAGCCCATGGATCCAATTGTCAAGATCCCTTTGTAACCTTAAATGACCTTTTTCATGTTCACTATACCACTAATCTTTGTGTCATCATGCATACTTACTAACTCTGCTTTCTATCTACTCGTCTCAATCATTTAAAATCATCTAAATCAAAAGTGGACCCAGCACTGATCACTGTGGACACTGCTGGTCATAGACCTCCAGCCCGAGAAAAAACCCTCCGCCATCACTCTGTCTCCTGCCGTTAAGCCAATTTTATATCCAATTGACAAGCTCACCCTGAATCCCATGTGATCTAACTTTACTAATTAGTCTACCATGCGGAATCTTGTCAAAGGCTTCACTAAAGCCCAAGTAAACAACATCTACCACTGTGCCCTCTCAATCTTCTTGGTTACTTCCTCAAAAAACTCGATCAAGTTTGAGAGACATGATTTCTCTTGCACAAAACCATGCTGACTATCCCTAATCATTCCTTGCCTCTCCAAATGCATATAAATCCTATCTTTCAGAATCACTTCTCACCGCTTACCCACCACATGTCATATTCAAGTTCCCAGGCTTCTCCTTACATTCCTTCTTAAAGGCGCAACACTAGCCTCTGTCCAGTCATTTGGCACCTCATCTGTTTATATAGATGGTACAAATATTTCTGCAAGGGACCCAACAATTTCCTCCTTAACTTCCCACAAAGTCCTGGGATACACTAGATCAGGTCCTGGAGATTTATCCACCTTTTACATTTTCTAAGACTTCCAACACTTCCTCTTCTGTAATGTGAACTTTTCAAAACGTCGATATATATTTCCCTGAATTCTGTAGCTTCCATTTCTTTCTCCACAGTAAAAACTGATGCAAAATACTCATTTAATACCTCTGCCATCTCCTGAAGATTGACATAAATACAACCCATTAATCTTTAAGGGACTCTGTTCTCTCTCTGGTTGCTGTCTTGTTCTCAATGTACTTGTAGAATCTCTTTGGATTATCCTTAACCTTATTTGTCAAGGCTATCTCATATCCTGTCTTTGCCTTCCTGATCTCGCTCTTAAAAATGCCCCTACACACTTTACACTGTTCAAGGGGTTGATTTGAGCCCGGTTGTTTAGATCCAATATAGTTCTTATTTATCCTTGACTAGAACCTCAATATTCATCCATTTCTCTCTCGTCCCACAAGACTTACCTTTTCACTCTAACAGCACCGTAATGACTCTGAACTCGTGCTTTTGAAAGCCTCCTACTTATTTGACACTCCTTTACCTGCAAACAGTCTGATGCAATCAATTTATGAAAATTCTTCTCTCGTACCATTAAATTTACCTTACTCCAGTTTAAAAACTTTAATTTTTATGATAGGCTTATCCTTTTCCACAACTATACTTTAAAACAATAGAATAATGATCACTAGACCCAGAATGTTCGCCTACTATCACTTCAGTCACGTGCCCTGTTTTATTACCAAAGAGTATTCCTTCTCTAGTAGGAATATTTACATATTGATAAAATTTCCTTGAACACATTTAATAAATTTCCCACCATCTAAATCTTTAACACTATGACTGGGACGGTGTTTAGAAAATTAAAATCACCTACTATTACAACATTTTATATCTGAACACCACCCGCTGCAAGTTCCCCTTCAAGCTGCTCACCATCCTGACTTGGAAATATATTGCAGTTTCTTCACTGTCACTGCGTCAAAATCCTGGAATTTTCCTCCCTAAGGACATTGTGGGTCAACCTACAGCACATGGACTGCAGCAGTTCAAAAAGGCAGCTCACCACCAACTTCTCAAGGGAAACAGTGATGGGCAATAAATGCTGGCCTGCCAGTGACACCCATGTCCCATGAGTGAATTTAAAAAAAAATTAGATACCAGAAGGCTAAATTTGTATTGTCAAGAACCATGCCCACATCTCTCATCTACAAAATGGCAGATGGAATTCAGTCTGCATAAATGTGTGGTATTGCATTTGGTATAACAAACAAGGGTAGGGCTTATACAATTAATGGTAGGATCTTGGGTAGTTTTGTAGAACAGAGGGACTTGGGGTGCAGGTACATAATTCTTTGAAGTTTGTGTCACAGGTAGAAAGGGTGGTTAAAAAGGCATTTGGCACACTTGCTTTCATTGCTCAGTCCTTTGAGTATAGGAGTTGGGATGTTATGTTGAGGTTGTACAGGACGTTTGGTGAGGCCTATTCTGGAATACTGTGTCCAGTTCTGGTCTCCCAGTTATAGGAAGGATATTATTGAGCCTGAGGGTTCAGAAGCGATTTCCCAGGATGTTGCTGGATATGGAAGGGCCGGGTATAGAACGTTTGAGTTATAAAGAAAGGCTGGATTAGGCTGGGACTTCTTTCATTGGAATGTAGCAGGTTGAAAGATGAGCTGATAGATGTTCATAAAATAATGAGAGATACAGATAGTTAATGGCAGTTATCTTTTCTCTAACGTGGGAGATTTCAAGACCTGGGGGCACATTTTTAAGGTGAGGGGAGAGAGATTTTAAAAAGACATGAGGCAAAGTTTTTACACAGGGTAGTTCACGTGGAATGAACTTTCTGAGGGAGTGGTGGATGTGAGTACAATTACAACGTTTAAAAGACATTTGGATAGATACATGAATAGGAAGGGTTTGGAGGGATGTGCGCCAGGAGCAGGCAGGTGGGACTTGTTTAGTTTAGGATTGTGTTCGGTGTGAACTGGTTGGACTGAAGAGTCTCTCTCCATGCTATATGATTCTTTGACCCTATTACTCTAATGTTACCACCTAGGCGATGACCTAGTGATATTATTGCTGGACTGTTGATCCAGAGGCACAGATAATGTCCTCGGGACTCGGGCTCGTATCCCACCACAGCATATGGTGGAATTTGAATTCACTAGATTATCTGGTAATAAGAATCTTAATGATGACCGTGAATCCGTTGTCGATTGTCAGAAAAACCCATCTCGTTCTTGAGGTTGGTTGGCTCGCCGAGCTGGTGTGTTGTTCCGCAGACATTTCGTTACCGTGCTTGGTAACATCCTCAATGCAGATTGAGATGAGTGAATATTGGTCGTGTCTTTTTGTAGCCGGTTGGTGTTCATGTACTCCTTGTTGTTAGTTTCCTTCCTGTTTGTCCGATATAGTGTTTCTCGCAGTCTCTGCAGGGGATCTTGTAGATGACATTGTCCTGTCCATGGCGGGGAGTAGTTCGGGTGAGCACTTGTCGTAGGGTTGATGTGGGTTTGTGTGCCACTCTGATGCCCAGCGGTCATAGAAGTCTTGTGGTGAGTTCTGATGTATTCCTGATTCACTCCACTATACTTCGCTGATACATTCCACTACGGAGGAAACCCGGAAGTGAGGCAATCCATCGCAACGGACCTCAGAGTTTAAAAGCCAGGCGGGAAAACACACCGACACTTCAACTGAGGATGTTACCAAGCACAGTAACGAAACGTCTGCGGAGCAACAAACCAGCTCGGCGAGCCAACCAACCTCAACACCCACAACCCGAGCTACAAATCTACTCCAAAAACCTTAGACCCATCTGATTCACTAACATCCTTTAGGGAAGGAAACTGCCATCCTTACCTGGTCTGGCCTACATGTGACTCTTGACCCACAGCAATGTGGTAAATTTTAACTGCCCTCTGGGCAATTAGGTTTGGGCAATAAATGCTGCCTAGCCAGCGACACCCTCATCCAATGAATGAGTAAATAAAGATTAAATTTGCCTTCACAAAGGTGTGATGCAGATAATGTACTTACGGAGGTTGAGTGCTAAATGTTAGGTGGTAGTGAGAGAAGAAATGTTAAGGGGTTCGACACCCTAAGTGGATCACTTGTCAGAAAGGAATGAAACATTCCTCTTATGCTGCTGAAAACAGAAACAAAACAACATTGTGGAAGTTCTATCTATTATTTTCTGCTATCATCTGGTTATAGGTGTGATGCTAGAGAACTAGTAAAACTGTACGTTTATTTGAAAAAAGGAAGAGAGGATAGATAAGTATTTACAGGCCAGTGAAATTAAATTTAGTAGTGTAAAACTTAGCAGGAAGAATTTTAAGGGAGGGTATAAACTGTCATTTAGGTCACAGGTTTATTAGTCACTCAGTAGAGATTTATCAAGCTCACTCAGGTTAGAGTTGAGGTAAAATCTGCCCAACTTTTTTGAATTTGTTTGAGGAAGTAACAAGGAGTTGGGATGGTGGCGGTGCTGTGCATATTGATGAGGGTAACACACTAGATGTGGCCTGCGTGGGTTTTTACAAAAGTTTTGACAAGTTCTACATGGCATGCTTGTTGGAAACGTGGAAGGCTTAGTACTAGGGTCTTTGCTTTTCACGGTGTAGAGTGATTGATGGGACAGTGTGGGAGAGGACTTTATTCTACATTTAATCTGTAGATCTGTTTAAGAAGGGAGAGAGGCAGAAGATGGGAAGTTATGGGCCGGTTAACCCTCTTTCTGTCATTGGCAAGATCTTAGAGTCTGTTATTAAGGATGACAGGCGGCACGGTGGCTCAGTGGTTAACACTGCTGCCTGTCAGCCCCAGGGACCTGGGTTTGATTCCACTCTCGGGTGACTGTCTGTCTGTGTGGAGTTTGCATATTCTCCCTGAGTCTGCATGGGTTTCCTCTGGGTGTCCCGGTTTCCTCCCACAGTCCAAAGATGTGCAGGCTAGCTGGATGGGCATGCTAAATTGCCCGTAGCGTTCAGGGATGTTTAGGTCAGATGGGTTATAGAGGATGGGTCTGGTGGGATGCTCGGAGAGTTGGTGTGGACTTGTTGGGCTGAAGGGCCTGTTTCCACACTGTAGGGATTCTATATATATTCTATTCTGTATTCCATATAAAGAGTACTTGGAAGTGCGTGGTAAAATAGGGCTGAGTCAGCATGGCTTCGTCAACCTGAGAATTCTTTTGAGTGAGCAAGTTAGACAAAGGGGAATCAATGGATGTGATCTATTTGGATTTCTCTCTGCCTTTAGTGGGTTGGTTAGCTCATTTGGCTCAATGGCTGATTATTAATGCAGAATAAAATCCATGGGTTGAATTCCTACGCTAGATGAGGTTACTTAGAAAGATTAGGTTGTAGACTTGCTCGCTGAATCAGTGTTTTGTTGCAGACGTTTCGTCATCCTGCTAGGTAACATCGTCAGTGTACCTCTGGTGAAGTGTCTGTGTTCTGTCCTGCTTGTTGTTTATATGCCTCGATTTGCTGGGGTTGATATTACTTCTGGTTCTGTTTTTCTGTGGTTTGTATATCACGTCCAGTTCAATGTGTTTGTTGATGGAGTTCAACCAGGTCTTTGTTCGTTCTCCAAGTGAACCAGGTGAGTCTTTGTAATAATTGGTGGCAGATTGATTAGTAAAAATATACTATGTGAAATTGAAGCAGTTTTTATACTTGGATTGGAAATTGGTTGAGACACAAGAGAGAGCATTAAGTTAAATGTCAATCACAGGTTAACTGTAGGTGGTGGCTCATATGGGTGCGTTTTGGGGGCCATTCACCTTTAACGATTTGGATAGAGGCAGAGGCAAAGTCACATCCAAAGTAAAGTCTGCCTGGACCATACACCTGCTTGCTCCTGAGAGAGAGATGATTGGTGGTGGTTTAATCTGAGGGTCACCAGACCTCAAGCGAAGGGAGAGGTTGAGAAGGAGAACCTTTCTATAAAGGTTTTTGAGAAGATTTGTAGCTTGGGTTGTGGATGAGGTTGTAGACTTGGGTACTGAGCGGTGCGTTTGGTTGCAGACGTTTCGTCATCCTGCTAGGTAATGTCATCGGCATTCCTCCGGTGAAGTGTCTGTGTTCTGTCCTCCTTGTCATTTATGTGCCTCGGTCTACTGGGGTGGTTGGCATCACTTCTGGTTCCGTTTTTCAGTGGTTTGTATATCGGGTCTAGTTCAGTGTGTTTAATGATGGCATTCCAGTTGGAATGCCACGCCTCCAGGAATTCTCTGGTGTGTCTGTGTTTGGCTTGTGCTATTATGGAAGTGTTGGCCCAGTCGAACTTGTGACTTCTTTGTCAGTGTGTATTGAGACCAGTGAGAATTGGTCATGTCTCTAGATGGCTAATTGGTGTTTGTGTATCCTTATTGTCAGTTTTCTTCCAGTTTGGCCTGTGTAATGTTTTTCACAGTCCTTGTATGGTATTTTGTATATTACATTAGTTTTATTGATTGTGGATATGGGATCCTTTACGTTCGTCACAAAATTCACAAAAGGAAAAGAGAACAATGACGGACTACCCTTCTGAGGCATAATGGTAGAATGGAAGAACAACAGGGAACTCCAGACTAGCATATACAGAAAGACCACACATACGGACCAGATACTTACTTATTCCGCAACCATCCCAAACACCCAGAAACGGAGCTGCATTAGGACCTTATTCAAACGGGCCACAACACACTGCAGCTATCCGGAATTGCACAAAGCAGAACAGGAGCTCTTACATGGAGTTCTTAAAAGGAATGGATACCCAAAAAAGCACAATCTGCCGATACCTCCGTGACAGATCACAACAAGATGACGCAACACAGCCAGACACACTAGTCACCCTATCGTACATCAGAGACATATCAGAGATGACCACAAGACGACTCAGACCCCTAGGTATCAGGGTAGCCCACAAATTAACAACCACCCTATGACAGCTGCTGACGAATGTAAAGGATCCCATACCCACAATCAGTAAAACTAATGTAATATACATTACGTAGGCCAAACCGGAGTAATTCTGACAATAAGGATACTTGAGCAGCAACTAGCCAAAAACACGGCCAATTCTCACTGGTCTCAATACACACAGACAAGGAAGGCCACGGATTTGACTGGGTCAACACATCCATAATAGCACAAGCCGTACAGAGAGACACCAGGGAATTCCTGGTGTAGACCATTCAGCTCTTTGAGCCTGCTCTGTAATTCAGTAGGATTACGGCTGATCTTGCTGACGTTCCTGTATTTTCCCTGTAACCTTTGCTTTCCTTACTGGTCAAGAATCTATCTATCTATCTCAGCCTTAAATGTGCATAAGGACTCTGCCCCACAGCTCTTTATGGCAAGGAGTTCCAAAGGTGTTCAACCTTCTGAGAGAAGAAATTCCTCCTCATCTCCGTCTTAAATCAGCGCCCCTTTTTTATTCTGAGATTAACTTGCCATTCTTTCTCTAATATGACCTGAACGTGACCTCTCACCCACAGTTATGGGGATGACACTGCCTTCTGAAATGGCCAAGCAGGCCATTCAGTTTCAGCGCAATCGAGGATGCGCAACAAATGTTCATCATCTCGTCAGTGCTGCCATCATCTGTGAAGGTATCCCTAATGACACGTTTCAGTGACTTCCCTCAACTGGTGTTCATGGAAGATATCTGATAACAGATAATCAGACTAGAGAATTAAGCAGTGCGTAATGGCCGAAATTACAAGAAATTGGGAAGTGCCTGGAGCTAATTTTCTGTTGGCTCTCATTAAATACAGAAGTTTCATAAGCTAGTTGTATTCTGAGTCATTGGATTGTCTTTGTAAGTTTATTTACTTCACTTTGAGTAGTGAAAAGACGCTTAAATTCCTGATATTACTTAGCTCTTATGGAAATCCTAAAACCAGTGTGTATGAAATATTGGTGTACACGTATCAAGGAAGCTTAATTAGCGGTTGTAATTTTCCAAGTCTGGAGGACAAATCTAAAAGTGGAAGAAACAAATGCCATTTCTGTGCATGATTAAACTACCAATAATTTTAATGCTGGCTTTGAGGATTTGGCTCCAGCACACTTGGCTAATAAAATATATCAGAAGGAGCCCATGTGAAACAGCATGCAAGTTGGACTTGCGAAGCTGCCAAATTTGGAAAAACCGCTGTAGTCTTTGCTGTATAGAAACATCCACAGTGCTGTTTGTGCTACAAGAGGCACAACAGTAATTCAATATGGTCCCACCAACAACACCTTCCAAAGGCACAAACCTCTATTATCTCGAAGGGCATCACAACCTGCAAGTTCCCTTCCAAGCCCCACACCACTTGATTTGAAGGAACAGCAGAATAATTCCATTGCTGAATCATAATCCTGGAACTCCTTTTTTGCCTAGTAGTGCTTTGGGTGACTCTACACCCAAGGACTGTAGCAACTTAAGGCACTATTGCCACAACCTCCATTAGGAATGAGAAATAAGTTCTGTCTTAGTCAGTGATAGCCCCCTACTTTTTTGTGAACAAATTAGAAGAAAGACATGGGCAGCATTGTTAATGGGCAGTGGAATATGAACAAAGAACAAAGAAAATTACAGCACAGGAACAGGCCCTTCGGCCTTCCAAGCCTGCACCAATCCACATCCTCTATCTAAACCTGTCGCCTATTTTCCAAGGATCTGTATCCCTCTGCTCCTTGCCCATTCATGTATCTGTCTAGATACATCTTAAATGATACTCTCGTGCCCGCCTCTACCACTGCTGGCAACGCTTTCCAGGCACCCACCACCCCCTACGTAAAGAACTTTCCACGCATATCTCCCTTAAACTTTTCCCCTCTCACCTTTAAATAGTGACCCCTAGTAACTGAGTCCCCCACTCTGGGGGGAAAAAGCTTCTTGCTATCCACCCTGTCTATACCTCTCATGATTTTTGTAGACCTCAGTCAGGTTCCCCCTCAACCTCCGTCTTTCTAATGTAAATAATCCTAATCTACTCAATCTCTCTTCATAGCTAGCGCCCTCCATACCAGGCAACATCCTGGTGAACCTCCTCTGCACCCTCTCCAAAGCATCCACATCCTTTTGGTAATGTGGCGACCAGAACTGTATGCAGTATTCCAAATGTGTTCGAACCAAAGTCCTATACAACTGTAACATGACCTGCCAACTCTTGTACTCAATACCCCGTCTGATGAATGAAAGCATGCCGTATGCCTTCTTGACCACTCTATCGACCTCTGTCGGCCATACGGATGGACAGGTAAGTGTTGGAATGGATAGGTTAACAGGTAGTAAAGGCAGAAATATTTTAACAGGAGATGAGCTGAGACTTGTGAAGTAGAGTGATTTACAGAGGTGAAGATAGGGGTCTTGGTGTTGAATGGAAGTGTAATTGGCAAATCATCTTTAATTATGGTAAAGTTGTGACGCTCTGGTTTAGTACAGACTGTTGCCCTACAAAAATAAAAGCAAATTGCTGGAAAAGCTCAGCAGGCCTTACAGCATTTGTGGAGAGAAATGAGTTCATGTTTCAGGTCGAGTGACACTTCTTTGGGACACTGAACCCGAAACATTAGCTCTGATTTCTCACCATGGATGCTGCCAGACCCACATTTTTTTTTCAGCAATTTCTGTTTTTGTTTCTGATTTCCAGTATCTGCAGTTCTTTTGGCTTTTAAAGGAACAATTTCTCTTTGGAACAGAGTTTCGAGTACAGACTAAACAATGGTTCAAGTCTTTTCAGTATTTAATTCGAGGAAATTTCTGGAATTGGATAAATGACATGATTTAGCAACAGTGCTGGATTGAGAGAGGGTTACAAATAGAGAGAACTGGATCTCACTAGTGTACACATGATATGTTAATAGTACTTCCAAAACTTAACCGGCCTATGAATGTTCCAATTTTTTTTATTCATTCGTGGGATGTGGACTTTGATGGCTGGACCAACCTTTATCACTCATCCCTGTTTACCCATGAGAAGGTACTGGTGGCTTGCCCTCTTGAACTGCTGCAGTCTATTTGGTGTAATAGACACACACTGCTGTTAAGGGGAGAGTTTCAGGATTTTCACCCAGCAACACTGAAGGAGCAGCAGTATTTCCAAGTCAGGATGATAGTGATTGTGAGTTTGAAATATGCAGTCTAAGGAGCTCGGTGCATTTCTGCAAATGGGACATTGTACACAATGCTGCTACTGAGCATTGGTGATGGAGAGAGTGAATGTGGAGCCAATTAAGTGGGTTGTTTTGTCCAGGATGGTATCAAGCTTCCTTTTTATTTATTCACGGGATGAGGGCATTGCTGGCTAGGCAGCATTTATTGTCCATCCCTAATTACCCAGAGGACAGTTAAGAGTCAACCACATTGCTGTGGGTCTGGAGTCACATGTAGGCCAGACCAGGCAGGGGTGGCAGTTTCCTTCCCTAAAAGGACATTAGTGAACCAGATGGGTTTTTCCAACAATCGACAATGGATTCACAGTCATCACTAGATTCTTAATTCCAGATTTTTTTTTATTGAATTCAAGTTCCATCATCTGCCATGGTGGGATTGGAACCCAGGTCCCCAGAATGATGTCTAGGTCTCTGGGTTAACAGTCCAGTGATAATAACACTAAGCCATTGCCTTCCCCAGCCTTCTCATGTGTGGAGCGGCAGTCATCCAGGCAAATGAGTATTCCATCACATTTCTGACTTGTGCCATGCAAATGGTGGATAGGCTTTGGTGGAGGGGGGTCAAAGGGGAGTTTCATGCTGCAGGATTCCTAGCCTCTGACCTGACCTTGTACTGCATTATTTCACTGGCTAGTCCAGTCAATTTCTGCTCAATGGAAATACACAGGATATTAATAATGGGGATTCAGTGATGGTAATACCACTGAATATCAAGGGCCAATGCTGGAATGTTACTTGCAACTTTACATCCCAAAATGACTAATCTCCAGGTTGTCATGCTGAGCATTGTGGAGTCATCAACGAATGTCACCATTTCTGACCTAACGATGAAGGAAAGGTCATCGAAGCAAATTCTGACCTAATGATGAAGGAAAGATCATTGAAGCAAAACATGGTTGGAGCCCAGACATCTGGAGACAAGACAACTGACTGAAGAAGGATCTAGGCCCGAAACGTCAGCTTTCCTGCTCTTCTGCTGCTTGGCCTGCTGTGTTCATCCAGCTCTACACCTTGTTATCTCCAACAACCATAACCATCTTTTGGTTTCCTTGTGGCTCCAACCAGTGGAGAGTTTACCCCAGATTCCCATCAATTCCAGTGATTATTAATACTAGATTCTGTTCATTGCAGCCTTGATGACAAGGACAGCCCCACTCTACCTTCACCTTACCTCTGGAATTCGGGTCTTTTTTCCATGTTTGAACCCAGTCTGTAATGAGGTCAGGAGCTGAGTTGTCTTGGCGAAACTCAACCTAAGTGTCTGTGAGCAAGTTATTATTAGGGAAGTGCTGCTTGATAGCTGTATTGATGATACAGTGTCTCACTTTCTTGATCAAGAGTAGAGTGATGGTATGGTAGTTGGCTAGATTGAATTTGTCCTGCTTTTTTAATACACCCGGATATGCTTATGCAGTTTTCCATGTTATCCGGTAGATACCAGTGTGGAACATTGCCTGGCATGTCCTGCTGCAATTATGCTGTGCAATTATTACCTCAAAATGTGCATACAAACATTTTACAACCAACTTTGCACAATCTCATGCAGTAAATTCTGTGTGATGCCTTGGGCTCTGCACATTTGAAAATGGCTTTGAACTAACTGTACCGTTATATAGTAATTAGTGAACTCAGTTCAGCTCTTTGTAGGATAACGGTTAAGTGTGTGTCTGCCTGCAGCCAGTCCAAGTTCCTCCAACCACAGAATTTACTGCTATTGTTTTGTTGAGGTGGGCAGTTACTAACTGCATATCTTCCCAAGGTCATCACCTGGGATCATCTGGTGTGTTTCCTGCAGTTAATTCAGATGGCACTAGATGCAGTCTGGAAGCAGGCATAACGAACAGTGCTCAAGGGATGTCAAAAATAGGGAATGTAATAGAAATAAAGAACTGCAAATGCTGGAAATCTGAAGCAAAAGCCAAATATGCTGGAGAAATTCAACAGGTCAGGCAACATCTCTAGAGAGAAAAAGAGTTCATGTGTATAGTCCAATGATCTTTGTTTACAACTGGAAATTGAAAGTGATAAGGTGTTTTCCTCCGATTCTAAAATTGCTGATTTTCTTAGCATTTCAGACTAACATGTTAAGATATTTTGCACCTAATAAGATTTGATCATTATTTTGCAGTTAGCTTTCCAGTGAAGGTTTGGCTTATTTCATTTTTATTAAAATGTGCAATAGTTCTCCCAATCTCTGTTTCTAGGTCAGAAGACTTGTCTCCATTTGCATGGCACGTTTCCATACCTTTACGTTCCATATGATGGTTGCGGGCAACAACCAGAACGGCATCTTCGTCAACTCGCTTTCAGCATCGACCGAGCACTAAATGTATCACTAGGCAATCCTTCCTCCAGTGTGCAGCATGTGTTCAGGGTATCACTTGTATCCGGGATGTAAGTGAAATCAATTATCTTGCAACAGGTGTTGTATGTTGGTTCATTGAGTTTGTGCAGTAAGTATGTATAAATGTCAATATTAATTTCTCCATTTGACTGTGCTTTTCATATCAATAACGCAGTTCTACTGGTGATAAAGATATTTTGTATGTCAAAATTATGTTAAAATTTGGAACAAAAAATGTATTTATAACCATTCTAAGTAGCTGATCTAAATGAAGGCTCAGGATCAGGGTGCAAATTTTTAGTATGCGCATATGCAAACCAAAGTGTTACACTTAATGCTTACTGCTTTACTGCACTAAACTGGAGACGATATACAGATTTGTAAACAGTTGAAGGAAACAAGGGCGATTTCTTCTTATAACTGTAGTTGGTCACCTAAAGTGGTAATTATTTTTAGAAAAAACAGCATTGGAATCTTGTTATTTTATTTCCCAAAAGTGAATTAGATCTTTAAACTTGCAGCAAATAAGATGTGCACTCTAGCCACAACAGCAGCACCATGCCTGTTTCGTGCTGGGACTCTCATTTCAATTGCTGAAGGCAACTAGCAGCATGCTGGGTTACAGTACATTTCTAGCATTTTTTTTGCCTTTTGGTGGTTTCTAATATCTGCAGTACTTTGCATATGTGATGATGTGGAATTATTTTGGATGTGTTGCCAAGAGGTAGCATGTAGATGAAGAGGAGGGGCTTGAATATAATTCCTTGGGAGACAGCCGTGCAGGACCGAGATGTTCTGGCCTTGATTGGATAGTCAAAAATGCAACCATTTGAAGGCAGATCTACTGTGCAGGACAGCGGGCAATGGGTACAAGAGAAGGGTAATGTGTGGTTTTGAAGGCTGCAGAGAATATAGGAGTATATATAAATATGTAATTAGGGCTGTTTTTGTTCTGGAGCAAATATCTGATGGAAGAGAATTAAATGCTGAATTGCAAGAAAATAAGCACATGTTTCACATGTGACTTCATATTCAAGGACTTTTGAAAGGAAAGGGAGGCATGAAATGGGTTGTGATGGATGTTGTAAAAGGGTGGAAAGCATGACCTGATGAGAGAACAATTTTAGAATGTCCACTAACATTGGTACAGGCTTAAGTGTGATTTTAAGTGATTGGAGGAGAGGTTATTCTTGGTGGATACAGACCTACTTTAGAATGCAAGCTTCATGTGCCTGAGAAGCATTAGAAGTGGCAGATAACCTGATGTATGTTAGAGTTTTAGTTATATATTTATAGATTAAGAAAATAACTTTGACAGTGTTATATCACATCTTGTAAGAATCATATTAATTGAGCATTTTTTTCAAGATTGGACAAAATTGTTTTGGTTGATGTTTTAAGGCAGATTCTTGTAAGAAACTTTACACTTGTTAACTTCTGCATTGGGCTAAAATTTATTTAGCGTTGTGGTTTTTGTGTTAAACCATAAAATGTTCCATTTGTAATGTTGAGTTCTGTACAAAGTGAGATGGTGTATAAACCTATTTATTTTATAGTAGCAGGCTTGGCAGAGTTGGGGCCATTTTGCAGTTTGTTAATTTAAGCATCTTTTTGCACTGATAACCCTGGTTCCTTATTTCGTTTTCCTCCTTGTCCTAATTTCTCCTTCCTTTTTGTTCCCACATTCTCTTGCCCTAAAGAATTTCTCATAAACATTGCACACCACTTTGCACAAAATGGTTAAAATCATATTGTTGTTTTGCAGGCCATTTTATGGTTTTCACGAGAAAGAAAAACAATTCATGAAGATTTACCTATACAATCCTTTGATGGTTAAAAGGTATAGTTAAATTAGCTAGGTATATGCTGTGCATGTTTCTTCACAGTTGAACTCTTTAACCATTGCATAAGTATGGAACATTTCTATATCTGAATGAATATCATGGATGTGAGATAGGCAAAACATTTTACCAAGTGACATTGTTACTTCTATCTGTCCTGAGAAATTCTTTTACTTAGACTTGTTTTTCTACTATCGCAGTCAATTTTTTAAGTAATCCTATCTATGAGGATAACAGTCCAAGTAATGCTCCTTGCCATATAAAGAATGCTGTGTCTTGCGTAACTCATCGTGCGAATTTCCCATTGCACCTTGATTGTCTTTTTTATTAAAAACAGACACTTTCCATTCCATTGAGCTGCACTTGAGATTCATAAATTCAAAACTCAAATGAGTTGTTATAAGGATGTAGTTCCTAGTAGATGTGGCACATCCTTATTGCACATAATTTTTGTCCATTTAAAACAAAAAGACTTATGAAGTGGAATTCCTAATTCTAATTTGAAATTTTTGTCTTCTGGATTGTACTCTTATAAATTCATCAATATTTACAGCATTAGGATTTTTGTTTAAAAATATCTGAGTAAACTTCAAAAGACTGGATTCATAACTTGTTTCTGGTTCAACACTTTGCTGAGATTCTGTATGGATCAGCAAACATGGTAACAAAGTGGGGTCAAAGAGAAGTTTTATGTGGGTCATGAGAATAGGCTTTAATAGGGATGCAATTTCAGTCATTGGGGTAATGAAAGTCAAGGGAACTCTTACCAGTGATTGGGCAGACTAAGACATGGAAAGAGTTAATCAGAGTAGTGCAGAACTGAAAAATGTTAGAGGGGAAGGAGTGCAGCCATGGAGAGTTTGGAAATTGAGAACTTTTAAATGTGGCTTTAGTTGAGAGGGATCTACTTGGCTTCATAAACAAGTGGTGACTTATTAAGGTGACGTGATGTGGAATAAGACTAGCAGCAGTACAGATGAGCTGAAATTGATGAAAGGTAGAAAATGGATGATTATCCAGGAGATCCTTGGAATAGTCTAAGTTGTGTGTAACAAAAGCATGGGTAATGGTTTTGGCAGCCGGGATGGAGATGAACAAAATTACCTGAATTGGAAATGGGTGGACCTTTGTGGTACAAGATAGATATGGGATTGGAATCTCAACTCATCTAAATAGAACGTCAAAACTGGGAGAGTTTAATTTAGCTAAAACAGTGCATAGTGAGTGAAATGGAGTCTGTAGCAGGTATCAAAGGTTATGACTTTACTCTTCCCAATATTTAATTGGTGAAGATTGCAGCACATCCAAACTGGATGCTGGAAGAGAAATCTTACACAGAGGCAGAGTGGAGTCAGGGAAGGTGATGGTGTGATGGACCTGCTGTTGTCTATGTCCATGTATATGTGCAACTTGGCCTTGCGCCTTTGCATGATGTTGCTGAGAGATGGTATTCCGCTGAGAAATTGCAACTTCACTTGGCAGTTCTTTTCAGGCATTTTCTGGCAATAAAAGAAGCCTCTGCAGAGGTTACTTGACAGTCTAAGTAAGATTAAAACAAGGCAAGGCAGTCCCATTCAGCTGTGAATGGTGTAAATATGTAACTGAATCTATAATTGTTCATAGAATTTCAGTGTGCCCAGAAAATGCTTTTTAATTTGCCTTGCATGATTTATTTCCAGTCCATCTTTGACTTTCTAATTGGTAATTTTAACTTCTTAAAAAAAGATATAGATGAACTAGTGTTATGCTATGCAAATTGCAATCAGTTAATTTTTAAATTAGACAAAATTGACACCGAGCCAAAGCTGAATTGTATCATTAATTAATGCTGAAAATTAAACAAATGTTTGAGATTGAACCTTTTGAGAATTATATTTGGAACCAGCCCAGACAGATGTTAAGAGATTCTTCATTTCTGGTTTGAGAATCTTGTGATATGAATTTGGGCAAAGTCACTTTACTTCTGTACAATCTTTCAGCTGCTGCACATTCTTAATTGGATTATGACCATTCTAATTGGAGAAGCTAGCAGGATAGATAATGCAAAAAGGGATATCCTGATGTATAGTGAGTGTTCAGGGAAAACTTTTCTTTTTTTTGGAAAATTAAGTTAGTGAAAGTTTGAAAGAAGTGGTAAGTGATTCACATGTAGCCGCAGCAGGCGGCAAATGATATGTTGGCCTTCACAGTGAGAGAATTTGCGTGCAGGAGCAAGGAGACTTGCTGTATTTGTACAGAGTCTTGATGAGACCACATCTGGAGTATTGTTGTAGTTTTGGCCTCCTTTTCTGAGGAAGGATATAATAGTTATGGAGGGAGTGCAGCAAACGTTTACCAGACTGATTCATCAGATGGGAGGACAGATGTATGAAGAGAGACTGGATCGGTTAGGAATATATTCACAGAAGTTTAGGAGAATGAGGCGGAATCTCATAACCTGTAAAGTTCTAACAGAACTAGACTATAAGTACAGGAAGGATGTTCCTGATGACCTGGGAGTCCAGAAGGAGGATCATCGTCTAAATACAAAGTAGGCCATTCAGGACTGAAGAGGAGAAATTTCTTCAGCCAGAGAGAGGGGAGCCTATGGAATTCTCTGCCATAGAAAGTGGTTGAGGCCAAAACATTGAATGTTTTCTAGAAGGAATTAGATATAGTTCTTTGGGCTAATTGGATCAAAGCAGATGGGGCAACAAAGAGGGAACTAAATTGGATGATCAGCCACGATCACTTTGTGTGGTGGAACAGGTGTGAAAGGGTGAATGGCCTGCTCCTCCTATCTTGTATGTTTATGATTTATAACTAGCATGGTGTTCACAGGAAAATTTTCCCTAGTTTTTTTACGAGGCTGCAATATCTGCAATAACTAAACGATACAGCAATATGCTGTCAATGTTATGTAACACTGAGATTCCACGGGCATTATTATTTGTTCGGATAGACTACAACTCAAAGTTTTTTGTGTTGCTTCTTAGGGTCTGTGAGTTGTTACAAGGAGGAGCTGTTATGAACAAATCCTACCAGCCATATGAAGCTCATTTACCTTACCTCCTGCAACTCTTCATTGATCATAATCTGTATGGCATGAACTTTATTCACCTTGCAGCTGTAAAATTCAGAAAAACGCAGAGAAAAGGTAAAACAGTCAATGATGATTAGAAAAGAGTTTAATGTAAGCATGGAAGTTGACAAAAAGCAATAACCAATCATTGTTGATAACACTGAATTTTTTGTTTTAAATAATGTACTTCTCAATTTCAATGTTGGTAAAAATAGGTGTCTTTATAGAGTGCAGTTGTCCGAAGTTTATGCGTGGATTGTCTCTACACATTGGTAAGGGACAGTGTATGAAGTTGAAGCACCCAGAAGCTAACACAAATTGAAAAGTTATCAAAATTTCAATGCAGCTGATATGAAAGTACATGTTTGAAAGCTGCTGAGCAGGTTCAGTCCTTGCCCAGTTAAGCAGCATTTGTTTTTAAGTAAATTTACACCCCACAATGTGTAAACAGTCCCAACCAAATTGTTCTATGTTGGAAGAACCTCTTGAACTTTTTCAGGTAACGTTGATGAGTGGAGTTGAACGGAGTACCAAAGAAAGCATAATCAGTAATTGCGCTTTTGCAGTGTCTAACAAATGCACTGGCTCCAATTCAGCTTGGTAATTCTACATCACCCCTTAGTTCCACGGTTTAAGTTGATCAGAAAAAGATTTTAGAACTGTGATCTGGCTTGGTAATCCTAGCACTAATCATTGAGTCATAATTTCTTGCAAGAGACTCCAGATCTTATGCTGGCTTCAGAGGGTGTAAATAGAGATGGTAACCTCAAAACCACAGAGGTGGGTGCAAGAAAATGACCAGTCAGACCACACTGAAGTCCTTTTGTGCATCCTGTCAGTTGGGAGTTCTGATGTAGCACCTGAAGACAGGGTAGGAGACATTTGAAAAAATTATGATGATAGGGAACAAAATGGGAAGAGAAAATATAATATCATTACTACGGACAGAGTAATGATTAGGATGTAGAAGAGTTCATTAAGCTCTGTGCTGAAATTATTTCTTTTGTGTAAAATAAGATTCCAGTCTATATGAAACGTCCCTTGTTACACAAAGTAATTTGGTTGTATTATAGATAGTAGGAACTGCAGATGCTGGAGAATCCGAGAC
>NC_063336.1:19615560-19635951 GCF_021869965.1 Rhincodon typus
AGCCTTTCTGCTTCTATGATGCTGCTTGGCCTGCTGTGTTCATCCAGCTCTGCACCTTGTTGTCTTGGTTGTATTATAGTTCTCTTTGAAGCAGTTTTTGAGCAATTTTGAAATTGCCTAATACCTCATTTTATGATGACCTGTCAATCAGTTAATATTTAATCTGTACATCAAACTTTATGCCAGCCAATTTATCTATATTCTGTACTCCACTTTCCTGACTACTCTACAAGAATGGAAAGTCAGTTGGTGAAGGATAGTACTGATGCCAACCTGACATTTACTTAGACTGAAACATTACAGGTATATACCTCCTAACAAGAGCATACTAAACTTTCTGTCCCTTTATAGGTACTGAGATGTGACCCCAATTAGTGATATCCCTCTGTTTATGACAAAATACAAGTGAATCATAATTAACAAGCAGCTTATGGCTCTGTTCTTCTCAGAGGCAAGTCCTTGGAGGAGAAAGCTACTATGGCTCAGTCTCAAACAAGAGATTGTGTAATAGGACATACCAGAGTGATTTGTACCAACGAGAGAGAAGATGGGCCTGATTTTTGCTGTTTCATGACTTGCATTTGGTTATCATGTGTCAAGTTCAAAGAGATTTGGTTTCTAACCACAGGTGATCAACTTGGAAAATACCTTCCTGAACAAACTGGTTTAGAATTGAGCAGCACCAATAGCAAAGAGAATGAAAAGCCACAGAAAAGCCCCATCTCGACCAAGTCGAAGGAATCACCAGCACCAACAGAGAAGTCGTTTACGTGCTCCTTTGTAAGATGGGAGGAAGATGACTTACCAAGGTTATCTAGGAACTAAAAATACTTTTGATTTTCACTTTTTAAATTCGTACTTGACTTTCAGTTTTAGATTTGTCCGTATTCCAATTCCAGTATTGGCCTGTACATGGATGAAATGTTATTTATCTATTTAAATCTGGGCATGGTAGCATAGTGGTTTTGTTACTGGTCTAATAATCCAGACATGAGATCAAATCTTAACATACCCACTGGAAAATTCAAATTCAGCTACATAAAATAAATGGTATTAGTAGTGGGAACTAATTAGGTCTGTTGCTGTGACTTCCACTCGCTTCCCACTCCCCAATTTATTTTATTTATTTTTCCATTCTACAAACCCATCCATAGCATTGTCCAGCTATCCGTAGCTGTTGTTCTGACTCCGTGCTTCCACTTTTCACTCTTCCATTCTCTGCACAGGCCTACTTTTCTCGTTGCTCAATGTTTAAATGCCAGTGCTTTCAGCCATCGTGGCCCTGTATGCAAAAGTTCTCTTGCGTTTCTGCTCTCATTTTAATTTCTCCTCATGTTTTAATACCTAGTTCTTACAATGGTATGTTTCATGTCTTTGAGCACCTATCCAATTTTTCTAATTCTTTAATGGCACTTCTATTCCAGTCCTTCTATTTGTACCCAGATTTTCTTTTAAATGAAACCATAAGTTTCTTTGCTATGCTAAAGACATTTTACTGATGCAATTTAACCAAGAACTGTTTGGCGTTTGACTTTTTGTCACTTTGGAGGATACTGTTCAAGATCTAACTCTCTTTTATTTCAAGAAAATTATCTTCTGTAATCTATAACTTTTTTTCTTCAGTCTGTGCTCAGAAACTGATTGCTAAACATTTAGTTGAGTTGCTATACCAAGCCAGCAGTGGGAGATCCGTAAAATTTTGTCAGTAAGCAACTTGATCAGGAATTTTGTCAATACAACAATCTACAGTTTATGGGAACATATCAACAGGAGTAGGTCATTCAGCCCCCAGAGCCTGATCAGCCATTCACTATAACTGTGGATTATGGATGCCTTTTACACACCGTATCCCCATAAACCCTGTATGTCATTGGTAGAGATGGTAGATTTTTGATTACCATAAATGTACTCGTAGACTGAGTTTCTACACACTCTGAGGTAAAGAATTCCAAATATTTTCAACCCTCTAAATAAAAGTTATTCCTACTTGTCTCAACCCTAAGTGGCATCCCATTATTTTTAAGTTGTGGCCCGTGGCCCTTGGCCCTAGATTCCCTAACTAGGAGTAATACCTCCAACTAGCCTGTCTATTCCTTTTAGTATTTTGTAAGTTTCAATGAGATCACCACCTCTGGTTTTCCCATTCTCACTTCATAGGACAGTCCAGCCTTCCCAGGAGGAAATCTGATGAATCTTCATTATACTCTCTCTATGGTAATAATATCTTTCCTGAGATAGAGACTATAACTGCACAGTATTCCAGGCGCAACCTAACCAAGCTCCTGTACAATTAATACAAGACTTCACTACTCCTCTACTCAGATCCTTTTGCAAAAAGATGAACGTTCCATTAGCCTCCCGAATAGCTTGCCACACCTTCATGATTGTCTTCAGTGATTCATTGACCAGACACCCGGGTCTTGTACGTCTACGCTTTCCAATCTGTTTACATTTAAGAAATACTCTACACATCTGCTCCTCCTACCAAAGTGGATAACCTCTCATTTTTCCACATTATATTCCATCTGCATAGAAATGTAGAAACTTAAAAAATAGGAGGAGGAGATCATCCGGCCCTTTTGAGCCTGCTCCACCATTCATCACGATTATTGTTGAATGTCTAACTCTCTCAATAGCTTCATCCTGCTTTCTCCTTATAACCTTGGATCCCATGTGCCCCAAGTGCTATACCTGGCCACCTTTTGAATACATTCAATGTTTTGGCATTACCTACTTCCTGTGGTAATGAATTCCACAGGCTCACCACTCTTTGGGTGAAGAAATGTCTCCTGATCTCCATCCTAAATGGTCTACCCCAAATCCTCGTACTGTGACCTCTGGTTCTGGACACACCTACCATCAGGAATATCCTCCCTGCATCCACCCTGTTTAGTCCTGTTAGAATTTTATAAGTCTCTACGAGATTTCCCCCCTCGGCCTCATTCGTGCGAACTCCAGTGAAAAATAGTCCTAACCTAGTCAATCCCTCCTCGTATGTCGGTCCCACCATCCCCAGCATCAGCCTGATAAACCTTTGTTGTGCTCTCTTGAGAGCAAGAGCATTCTTCCTCAGAAAGGAGACCTAAACTACACACAGTATTCTACGTGTCGCCTCACCAAGGCCCTGTATAACTGCAACAACACATCCCTGCTCCTGTACTCAACCTCTCACAATGAAGGCCAACATACTGTTTGCTTTCTTTACCGCCTGCTGTACCTGCATGCTTACCTTCAGCGACTGGTGCACAAGGGCGGCCAGGTCCTGCTGCACACTCCCCTCTCCTAATTTGTAGCCATTCAGGTAGTCATCTGCCTTCTGTATTTTGCTTTTAAAGTGAATAACCTCGCATGTATCCAAATTATACTGCATCTGCCATTGATTTGCCCACTTACCCAACCTGGCCAGATCATGCTGAAGAATCTCTGCATCCTTGTCACAGTTCAATTGCCCACCCAATTTGGTATCATCTGCAAACTGAGATATTACAATTTGTTTCTTCATCCAAATCATTAATATATATTTGTTTGACATTAATTTGACATTAAAACATTAATATATATCCACACTGTAATGAATACAGCATGGAAACAGACCCTTCAGTCTGACTATTCCATGCTGCCAAAGCTCCCAAGCTAGACTACTCCTACTTGCCTGCATTTGCCCCATATCCCTCCAAATCTTTCCTATTCATGTATTTATTCAAATCTCTTTTAAATGTTGTAACTGTACCTACATTCAATACTTGCTCTGGCAGTTCATTCCACACATGAACCACTTTGTGCTTTTCAAAAAAAAAAAAGTTGTCCCTCGTGTCCTTTTAAAAGCTTCCTCCTCTCACCTTAAAAATATGCCCACGAGCTTTGAGCTCACCCACTCTACGGAAAAGACCCTTGCTATTCACCTTATCTATTCTCCTCATTATTTTATAAACCTCTATAAAGTCACCCCTCAACCAGTACCTATTTCCAGTGAAAAAAAGTCTCAGCCTATTCAGTCTATTTTTATAACTCAAACCCCCTATTTCTGGCAACATCCTGGTAAATTTTTTCTGAACCCTCTCCAATTTAATAATATCCTTCGAGACAACCAGAACTGTTCACAATATTCCAGAAGAGGTCTCACCAATGTCCTGTACAACTTCAACATGATGTCCCAACTCCTATACTCAAAGTTCTGAGCAATGAAGGCGTTAATTGTATAAGTCCTGCCCTTGTTTGTTTTTTTTTGTGTTTTTGCATCTTGAAATGTATTGTTGTAAGTCATGCAATAAGTCTTTAAAGACTGTCCATTATCTCTGTGCAGTCACGCCTTTTTAACGTATTTTCTCAGTCAACGTCAGCTAATTTGTGCCTCATGCCTTCATAATTTCCTTTTCACATTTAACATCCTTGCTTGAGATTGAACTACCTCAGTTTCAAACATAATGTAAAATTCTATTGCATTGTGGCCACTCATCCCTGAGCATTCCTTTTCAATAAGTTTGTTGATTAACCCTTTTTCATTATGTCATACTGGATCTAAAATGGCATATCCTCAAGTTAGCTTCTTAATATATTGCTATAAAAAGAAATTTGTAATACTCCAGAAGTTTGTCCTCCATTGCTTTAATGTTCAGTTGGTTTATCTAGTCTTCGTGCAGATTGAAATCCTCTATGGTAAATGTGGTGTTCATGCCACATGCTTCTCTCACCTGATTGATACCAGATCCCCCCACACCCACCACTCTTTGGCCTATAAGACCATCTTTTGCTGTTTCAAGTTCCATCCAAACAGATTCCACACATTGTTCTTCTGATCTAAGATCTTCCCTTACTGAAGTGCTGATCCCATCCTTTATTATCAGAACAACTTCACCTCTTTCTCCTCGCTTTTTTTCTCTGTCCTTCCTCGTTCAGTTTCTAATCCTGGTCACCATACAGCCGTGTTTCTGTAATAGCTATGTATCCCTATTTGTGCTTTGAGGTCACACATCTTTGTTGTGAATGTTGTGTGCGTTCAGGTGGAGGGCCCTTAAATTTGTCTTTTTGGCATCATTTCTCTTTTGAAGCATAGTCAATACTCTTCTGTTTCTCCTTTCTACTCATCTCACTAGCATCTTTTTGGCTTTCCGTTACCAACTTTTGGTTTCTTCCAATTTGGGTTACCCTTCAGGTTCCTACCCTCCTGACAAACTAGTTTAAATTTGCACCAAATGCAAATCTCCCTGCAAAGGTATTGGTTGCAGTTTCGTTAAGTGTAACCCATCTTTGTATAGGTCCCACCTTCCCCAGGACTGGTCCCAATTTCTCAAAACTCCTCCCTCTTACACCAGTTCTCCAGTATGTTTGACCCTGCCAGATTGGAGGCGCCAATCATCCTGGAGTCATGTTTACTGCCACAAAAAACTTGTCTAATTGCTGACTATGGAACTCAATATAACCATTGTTCGTTCATTCATTCATTCTTTTTCGCTTGTTTTGATTTTGGTTTTTAATGCACTGAAGATTGGTAGGCAAATGGTGATCCAGCATTTGACTGGATAGAGTTTACAATTTGACACAATTGCAGAATATAGAAAGTGGTATTTGAGGCAGAATGTGGAACAGCACCCAATTTAATGACATCGGGTGAATTATTCAGCACCCAAGAAAGAATGGATATTTGAAAAGATTCCTATCCAATTGTTATTAGGGCATGTATGGTTTGGAGTACCTAAAAGCATCTAGGGATGAGAAGTACTGTTCCTAATTGTTCTTATTATTTGATTTTTCACCATTTCTCTTCCCCCCCACCCCGTTCAGATATGCTCAGTAACTTGAGCAGAACTAGTGATTATATGTTAACAGTGCCTGTAAGAGACTTGGACTGAAGGATATATACAGTGATAAGGGAAAACCTGTCATATTTTTAAAAAAGCACCAAGCTAGTTGCAAAATTTAAAATCAAATCAACAGAGCGCTTGGTGGAAAAATAACTTCTTCCTGATCTAGGGTTGATGAAATTTGTATGTTCAGTATGAACACCGTTATACTGTTCTGGTCAATGTTTTTATGTTGCATCATATTTCGTGTTGGCCTGGTTATGACGTTCCTGCTATCTTTTTCCGTCCTGTTTCTAAAGCTCGGGGAAATTGGAAATAGTTGCTATGAAACTGTACTCATCGAAAGCCTATTTCCACTGATATTTTTACAGGACATTAGTCAGTTTTAACTAGAGCTTTCCTTGTAATTTTGACTATTCTAATATTGCGTTTGAAATACACCAAGTTTTGTCCAAGTTATCTAGTTCCATGCTGTGACTCCACACTGGATTTCTACATGTCTGTATACTGTGATTTGTAGCTGTTTCTGTTTAAAGATACAGCTTTCAATAATTCCAGAGTATAAGATTGATATAGTTTTATTGAATAAACATTGAAATATTCTAATTTTTGCAAAGCGTTAATAACTTTTTGTTATGTTGCAGTTCTTTAGTTCTTCAGGATATTGATCGGCAGAGCACTTGTGAGCTTGAAGTGGATGCCGTTGCAGCTGATATATTAAATCGTTCAGAAGTCGAAGGTATTTTTTAAAATTCTGAGACTAATGTTAGTACACTTTCTAGCATTCTTCTAGGCTACTCTCCAGCTGTTTATGTGTGATGTGTGAGAGTCATTGGCTAGGCCAGCATTTAGAATCACGGAATTGTAGAATCCCTGCAATGCAGAGAAAAGCTATTCGGCCCATTGAGTCTGCATCAACCCTCTGAAGACCATCCCACCAAATCCACCAGCCTTGTTGTGTTGCTGCAATGTATTTTGTAGATGCAAGTGGACAGAATTCCATCACATAACTGACCTGTCTTATAGAATGTGGACAGGTAAGTTACCACAGAATTTCCAGTTTCTGATCAGCTTTCTTAGCTGTAGTTTGTATATGGCTGGTCTAATTGGAGGCAACAGCCGAGTGGTATTATCGCTGGACTGTTAATCCAGAGAACAGCGTAATGTTCTGGGCTGGACATTTGACTAGGTCTTGCTGCATATGGACTTGACTGTTTCAGTATCTGAGAATTTGCAAATGGTGCTAAACATTGTGCAATCATTAGTGAACAACTTCAACAACCTGACTTCATCTTGGAGATAATGTTATTGATGAAGCTCCTGAAAATGTTTGGCCTACCTGAGGAACTCCAGCAGTGATGTCTGGGACTGACCTTCAATCCTTCAATCACAACAATCATCTCCCTTTTGTTCTAAATATGACAGCAACCAGTCGAGAGTTTTGCCCCTGTTTCCCACTGACTCCAGTTTTGCTATGGCTTCTTGATGCTGTACTTGGTCAAATGTTGCCTTGATGTCAAAATCAGCCCCTCTGAAGCTGAACTCTCAGTCAAGGGCTAAGTGACTCTGACCGAACCCAAACTGCGCGCCAGTGAACAGATTATTCATTTGCAAGTACTGCTTAACAATGCTGTCGTCAATCCGCTCATCTCTTTGAGAGTAGACTGATGGGGTGGAAATCATGTTTGAATTTGTCCTGCATTTTGTGGGCAGGACATACTTGGCCAATTTTCCATGTTGTCAGTAATGTGTCACGTTAAGGATTTCAAGTGCTTTATTTAATTCTTAAGTTGAATACATACATGTTTCAATTTGAACCAAGCATCTGTTGTAATTTTAGAACTGGGGTCCAGCTGGTGGCTTTGGAACAGGAGTGTTGACCATTTTTCTTTTTATTTTTTATTTTAGCTCAGATTGGCAGAAACCCTGGATTGCAGGCCATCTGGGACGATGAGAAACAGCGCCGTCGTGAGAACAATATGTCCTCTCAGATTGAGTCACCTGATTCACAAGGTAATTGCAATGTCTTACAATAGTACAACTTTCTTTAACTTGTATTGATATATAAAGGTGTGGATGGTGAGGAATTTGTTAAATGTGTTCAAGAAAATTTTCTTAACATTTATATGTTCCTACTAGAGAAGGAGAAAAACTTGACTTTCTGTTGGGAAACAAGGCAAATGACTGAGACTAGAAATCTATTAGTTTTAAAATAGCTATGGAAAAAGATAAGCCTTCCATTAAAGTTAAAGTTCTTACTTGGAGTAAGGCAAATTTTAATAGTATGAAACAAAAACTTTCAAAAGTTGATTTAGAGTAGACCCTTTGCAGGATAAGGGACAAATGACAAGTGGGACCCTTTCAAAAATATGATAATGAGAGTTCAGAGGCATAATGTTCCTGTTAGAGTGAAAGGTAAGGCTGGTATGATTAGGGAACAATGGATAAATAAAGATGTTGAGGTTCTAGTCAAGAATAAAAATGAATCATATATTAGATATAGACAACTGGGTTCAAATAAGTCTCTTGAAGAGTATAAAGAGTGTCGGGGTGCTTTTGAGAGGGAAGTCAGGAAGCCAAGGAGAGGATATGAGAGCGTCTTGGTAGATGAGGTTAAGGATAATCTATAGAGGTTCTACAAGTACATTATGAGCAAAAGACCAACTAGTGAGAATTTTTAAAGATCAATGAGGTTATTTTTGTTTTGAACTTCAGGAGATGGCAGAGCTATTAAATGAATATTTAAGTGAAAATTCACATCAGTTGTTACGTGGAGAAAGAAATAGAGGCTAGAGAATTCAAAATAAATATTTTGATGTTTTGAAAACAGTTCATGTTACAGAAGAGAAATGCTGGAGGCCTTAGAAAATATAAAGGTGGATAAATCTCCAGGACCCGATCAAGTGTATCCCAGGATGTTGTGGGAGGTTAGGGAGGAAATTGCAGGGCCCAAATCAGAAATATTTATATAATCTATAACCACAAGTGAGATGCTGGAGGACTGGAGGGTGGCTGATGTGCCTTTTATTTAAGAAAGGCTGTAAGTAGAAACCTGGGAACTATAGACCTGGGAGTCTGATAATGGTGGATAAATTGTTAGTGGTGATTTAATTGCATTTGGAGAGGCAGGGAATGATTAGGGATAGCATCATTTTGTGCGAGGGAAATTGTGTGTCTCAGACTCTGAGTATTTTGAGGAAGTAACCAAAAAGATTGAGGGCAGAGCGGTAAATGTTGTTTACTTGGATTTCAGTAAAGCTTTTGATAAGATTCCACAAGGTAGCTTGCTAATTGGATACAAAATTGGCTGCACGGTGGGAGACAGAGGGTGGAGGTGGAGGGTTGTTTTGAAGACTAGATGCCTGCAACCACAGTGTTCCACAGGGATTGGTACTGGGTCCACTTTTGTTTGTCATTGGTATAAGTGATTTGAATGAGAATACAGGACACATCGTTAGTAAGTTTGGGGATGACACCAAAATTGGTGGTTTGGTGGACAATGAAGAAGGTTATCTAAGATTACAAAGTGGGGTATAGATAAGGTGAATAGCAAAGGTCTTTTCCCTAAGCTGGGGGAGTTCAAAACTAGGGGGCATGTTTATAAGGTGAGAAGGGAGAGAGTTAGAAAGGACATGAGGGGCAACTTTTTTTACAGAATAGTTAGTGTCTGGAATGAACTGTCAGACCAAGTGGTAGATGCATGTGCAGTTACAATGTTCAAAAGACATTTGGATAAGTACATGAATAGGAAAGGAGGGGTATGGGCCAAACTGTACGCAGGTGTGATCAGTTTAGTTTGGGAACATGGTCAGTGTGGACTAGTTTCCGTGCCATATGAGTATGACTCTAAATGTCAGAATAAGGTAATCACATGGGTACTCTGTAAATCAATCTCTAATATAAATAACGAGCAAACCCCAAAAACGTAAGAACATAAATGTATCTCGTCCATGTCCAAACCTGTCACTTCTCCCTCTGAACTCTTCTGCCTGTGTTGCTGCAGAAAAGAGGAGTTGGGTTGTCACTGGAAAAATAAGTTGTGTAGATCAGCTAGCATGGAATGACTAGTGAGGAATCAAGATCTTATGATTTAAGATGAGCATCTGATTTCCCTGAAAGTCAGTTTATTAACAATTCTCATCATGAACAATAACTCGAGCACAGTAATGAGTTGTTACAATAAAAACAAAGAACTGAAGATTCTGGAAGTCTGAAACACCAATGGAAGGTAACAATCTGATGAAGAATCACTGCTTTACAGATGCCACTAGACCTGATTTCCTCCCGTACTTTCTGAATGAGTTGATACATCAACTTGCATAAATAAATTGCCTGTGACAGAGTAAAACAGTCAAAAAACTTCACAGGAACATTATCAAACTAAAAGTTGACACAGTCACATGAGGTGATATTTCGGAGAATGACAAAAAGCTTTGGTGGAAAGAGTAAGATTGCCAAGTCTGCTTGGATACCTTCCTGGAGGTTTCATCACAGACATCCCACCAGCAAACATCCTGCCCAGTCCAAAACCTTTCTTCTTTCATCTCTATTTTTACAACTAATAAACTATATTGCTCAAAGAAACTGAAAGGATCCACAATTTTTAAAAATAGCTTATCTCCTGGGTTTTCATCACATCAGTGTCCAGGAGGTTAAATATTAATTCCTAAATATTCGAGGACAACCCTGGAAAGTTAACAAACCCTACAAGAGAGGTTGGTTCTTAGGCACACCTTAATGAAGCAAAGAGAAGTTAATGCAGTGATTTGGGAATAAATTGTACAGCTGGCAGGCAGCTGAGAAGCTAACCATCAGTCGAACAATTAAAATCGAATGCACACGTGATCAGAATTAGAGAGGTACTGATGAGGTTTATACATGAAAGAAGTTAGAGATAAGGGCAAGGACATTGAAAAACTTGGGAACATGATTAAAATTGAACATCAAGGCACTGTGTGAATGGGAACCAGAATCAGTCAAAGAATACAAAGGTAGTGGATGAGCCAGACTTGTTGTAGGTTAGGGCATAGCCAGCAGAGTCTAAGATAACCTCAGGTTTGCAGAGGGTGGATGATAAGAGCTTTTCCAGTGTGCATTAGAATAGTCAAATGTAGAAATGGTCAACCTTCTTTCCTGTTCATGATGTGGTATGAGTAGTCTACTGAAAGTATTCCAACTCGGTTGAAGGTTTCTCTAAATAAATAGAGGATTTTGGCAAGAGGTTTACATAATACATTGATATCATCTTCTTGAAAGCACTGGCTGTTGTGTTAGTCTTCCTTTTTATTGGCCAAAGCTTTTTACAGCCCATGTTGCAGCCAGCTTGAACTTTAGATCCCCTAGCATGATCTCAGTGTAGCAATATTACTTCACAGTAATGGTGTGACCTTCTCCTGTTAACATTAATTACACCTTTCCAGTCCCAGGACACTACCTGTATCATCATTCAGCTGTTCCCAGGGAAGCAGTCTTTCCATCTAGGCCCGGGTTAGGAAGCTGATATATTTGGGTTATACCAAGTTGAGGTGAATTATCTTTGGGCAGGCTTTTGAGCACAGACCTGAGTCTTCTGTTGTTTGGAATTGATCCTTCTTGACTGCTTGTGGATCCCAGGGTAAAATTTGACTTGGATAGTATTGCATCCAACTGGTATATAAATTGGTAGCAATAGCATATAGCTAGTTAACATTCCTGCTTAAAAGTTAACACCATTTCTGTTAGAAAATTCCCCTCTTGGCAAATGAACTAAAACCTGAATTTTTTTTCTCCATTTTAAATTTCTTAAGGTGAAAGTTGAAATCGTCTGTACCTATTAAAAAGACTGGAAATACCACGATCAGTTCAAAGGTTATTGATGCACTGAGCTGTTAATCATTCTTAAATAAATTAGGAAACCAAGCTATAGAATGTTTATAGTTATCGAGATTTAAACAATTGACAAGTGAGGCTCCAACTTAATAGTCTGGAGAAACATTTCTCTGTTTTGAAAGCTGAATTTTTCCTTGAAATTATGAGCTAAATCTTTTACTTTTATTTTCTTCCTTCTAAGATGTTTCATTCCACACTGGTCACAAACATTGCTTTTCAATTTTTGTATGTATTCCCTGATAAAAAGGGTGTCTTGGTTTATGTTGAAAGGCCTTCAGGTCTTGTAGTGCTGGAATTTGGATCCTGTGAAGGATTGTAGGCCAACTTCCTGTGGAGTCTATCAAATTTGAAGTTTTGCACCTTTCTGCATCAATATTGGAACTTCTGCTTACACTCTTGAATAGAGAAACTTTGTTATGACCTGATGAATAATAAAGTTCCATTGACTGAGCATCGATGACCCAGACTAAGTTAATGCAGTCACTTGGAAGAAAAACCTATTTTAAGGATAGTCCCAAATAACAGGCTTCAGGAGAGAGTGGTGAAGTGATAGATCCCTACTGTAGAAAGTTGTTGAGATGATTAATGTAGAAATGTGTAACGAGAGGCTAGATCAGTGTGCAAGAGCCAATGGAATTCTGGTTGACTGTTAAATCTGGAAAAATGGGAGGAGGCTCAAATGGAATATAAATGCCAGCATGGACTAGTTTGCTTGGATTTCCTATACATATAGTGGATATTGTGTCTCGAAAACATAAAACAGTCAACTGCAAGTTCTAGATTCCCTCCCCAACTGATACTTCAATGCAACAGGTTTGTTCCTGTAAGCACTTTTCTTTTCATTCACACACAGACCTGGCAGAACTAAAAATATACTGTGCCCATTACCATCCATGACAGTTGAGGGGCTTGGTCATTTTTCTGCGAAACAAATCTCCTCTTTTTTCAAATATTCTCTTATTTCATGTTTTTTTTTTGCATTCTTTTGGATAAGCACCTAATAGCTTGATCTTTCTATGTGAAAAGTAAACACGAAATAGTTATAGAAATGCTTAAAGCTGCTCGAATGTTAACCTAAATGAAGTGAAGAAATATTCGATGTTAGAAGTTATACACTTAAACCCATGGTACAGAAAGGGAGAAATGAGTAATCTTAATGTCAAAAAGTATTTGATTTTGTGATTTTCTTCATTTGTAATGCCTCCCTGACGTGATCTGCATAGATCCAATGTTCTTTTGCAGTATCCTAAATACCATTTTATATCTGAAGACTCTAAATCTAGACCATGCAGTACTTTCATTGTAGTTTAACTTGGGTTGCAAGTACAAAATCTAGTGGCTCAGATCCCCAGTATAAGTTATTTGACACTCACTTTGTTACCTAAAGCGAAACATTCTTATAATGGGTTTCGTGCTGTTATTTGTAGACCGTGGATCCGTACATCTTACAGAGAATGAAAGGATCTTTCAGCGCAGAATAAAGGAGATTCTATGGCAAAATAACTATTCAGTGTAAGTAGATTCCCATTTCATTTTATTGAGTATGTACATATACCTTTTATCTGTTATTTTGATAAACGTTTTAAAAACGTGCCTTTTGCTGTTTTAAACAAGTTTTCTATCACAATCCATGGAGGAGAATGAAGAGTTTGAAACACTCCCTTCTAATTTGACCTTGCATATGGATACATCATCTCCTGACGGCCTTTCCTGTACACCTGCCAATCTGGTTGAAATACACAACGATGAAAACAGTAAGGAATGTTGTTTTTGAGCTGCCATTTATTGTAATTTTTTTTGATTTACCTGATATTGCAGACTCGAGCAAGCAAATTTTGTAGTTTTCAAATTAAAGAGTGTAGATTAGAGGGATGCAGTTGCCTAATGATAATGTCAATGGACTGATAATCCAGAACCCCACGCTAACGTTCTGGGACATGCTTTTGAATCCCAAGACACCGTGGCAGATGGTGAAATAAACTAATTAAATAAATTCTGCAATTAAAAACTAGTCTAATGTTAATCGTATAACCATTGTTAATTATCATAAAAATAAATGCTGGCTCACACCTCCCAAGCATACGCCATTCACACACAAAACACACATGCGCATATACCTGCCTGTACTGCTAGTGACTTAAATCCATTCTGCTATGTTGATTACGCTTATTTGCGCACTGCCATGTATTTCCCTGACAAAGCGTTTCGCAAAATGTGCACACGCAGATCTTTCTGCATGCACAATGTGAACCTTGAAGGAGACACAGACATTACAATGTCACTAATATCATTTAAGGAAAGGAAATGTGCCCTCCTTATCCGCGCTGGCCTCCACATTACTCTGGACCCACAGCAATGAGGTTGACTCTTAACTGCCCTCTGAAATGATCTAATCATGCATTCAATTCAAGGGATAGGCTAAAAATGCTGGTAACATCCTATTTTTAAAAACATTTAAAAATGTCAGTAATAGTGTCAATAGTGTTATAACCCCAGGTCAGACTGCCAAAATTATGTAATGATCTGGCTAGGGACCAGTAACCTTTTTTTAAAGTTGACAAGTAGGTCCCAGCTACTTACTAAGCAAATAAAACAACAAGATTCCAAAATCTTTGTTTTAATACTCTCAAAAGCTAAACCATCAATCACTCTCTCGACAATGCTCACGTTCTGTTGGTTCACTTTCCATTCCTGGGTCTGTGCTCCTTTGGCTTCTAGAAACTGTGCAGTGTGAACACCTACTTGCCCTGCTGCACAAAGTGAGTACTGCTTGTGAGCTTCCTTTACCCCGACCCTCAACTGCACTGAACTACTAATGACACATAGCATCCTCTAAGCCCCGACAGCTCCCTGGGCTTTTCCGAGCCCTAAGCTCACACTTAGCTATACTTCCTAGTTCTCTGGAGTCCAAACAGCACAGAAGCTGCTATAGTAGCACCTTTTTCGGATGTATTTGCTTTTTCCAGCTCCTAAGTGCCTTACTGACTAGCAGTCCAGAGCTAACAACCTTCTATCTCCGTACAACTGACTAAACTGACTGTTCAGTAACACTTGAACCGTGCTAACTGACCAGTGAAAACCTCACAATAAACCTTGCTGTTATTCAAATGCAGTATTGAATGTAACTAATATTCTGGCCCATTCAAATATAGCAGCTTCTTGGAACACTGCTCCTTGAATGTTGCCCCCTTCACATGGCACAAATTGTATACAACAAAATTCTTTTCATCACCAGTGGGGAATCATGCTTGTTATTGCTGCTGGGAAATCGTGAAACATTTTGAGAACAAAGCTTTCTGTCCTCACACTCTCTGTATTTTAACGCTAAGGGTTTGATTTTGAACAGTTGCTGTAAATGACTCCCCTTTTCCGGTCTGGTTATGACTAAACTAGGGAGGAGAGATTCTAAACATTTTGTAAGATAGCTTTCTGAATATTGACTTTGCGATTGCTTGACTGCAACATATGCACTGCCTCTTAGAATAGGCTTAGTTAATAACTAACTTCAGTTTATTGGAAATATGGAAAATTTTAATGCTTACTGAAAACTGAAAGTTGTTCAAGTTTTTTCCTCCTATAATAACCAACACAGCTGCACAATGTTAAGAGCTTAGAAATCGAAGGTTTTTGAATCAGGTTACCTTAATTCAAATCTTTAGTGCAAAAATGGTTTGAAATTGCAAAGAACAAATCTATTATAAAAAATAGATTTATTAGTTCACCTTTTATTCTTTAATGATATGTGGACATTGCTGGCAAGGTCAGCATTTATTGCCCATCTCTCATTGCCCTTGTATTGGGTGGTGGTGTGCCGGCCATTTCAGAGAGCACTTAAGAGTCAGCCATATTGCTGTGGGTCCTGAAGACCAAATTGGATAAGAAGAATGGCTTTCCTTGCCTAAAGTAAAATTTAGATTAGGGAGCCAGATGGGCTTTTATGACATTGATGGTAGTTGACATGGTTCCAATTACTGAGATTGGCTTTCAATTTTGGATAAGTTAATTGAGTTGTAATCCATCAGTTGCTATGGTGCGTTTTGAATCCATGAGCCCAGGGCATTAACCTGGGCCTCTGGATCACTAGATCAGTGATGTTACCATTTATGCCATCTCCCATAAATCTTTAAGTGGACTACAGTCATTTTCCTTCCTTCCCAAAAAGGGGTGAGTCAAGGAAATGCAGAGACTGAAGAAGCGGTAGTTGATGAAGAAACCATTTTAAACATAATGGAGAGCAGTCAGACGTTCTATCCCTCATCGCAAAGGTTAATTCATTCTCCAATTCTCAGTGAGTATGTCGGGTTCAACATCCTTTTGGTGCCGTTGAAGTATTTTGACAAAATTGAAATTCATTGTGTACCTTCATCATAGGTTTTTATCAGAAGTTAATGCACTGATTATTATAGACTCTTGGCTAATAGGTCCTCTAAATTTTTCAATTTAAAACTACAGTTCCACTCCATGAACAGTTGAAATGGACAAAAGGAAGGAGGCACAATGCTGCTCTGTACCTTGCCCACCAAGCCAAGACCCCACTGCCCTTGCACATACCTATGTATTTTTCTAATTGTCTTCCTATCTTGTCCTATCTGACTTTTCGTCGCCTTAAGATCAACCTCACCTTGACCTCATTCCCAATCAACTGCTGACTACCCAAGTTCTTTTCTGGATTCATGTGATAACCATAATTGTAATTGATTCCTCTTCTCAGATAGATATTGTACCCCATCTTCTCAAAACTGTTGTCATTACAACCTTTCTAAACCATCCCTCATGTCTTCAAGATTATTTTCCCCTCACTTTTTTTTTTCCCATTTCAGACTTCCAAATGTGACCTCTTACCCAGAATTCAGTGTATGAATCTCCCCATTCCCATTTCCATCTCTGCTGTACTTTGTCAAGCACAATTGAGCTATGGTATGACTGGTGTGCTATTCTTCCTCTTGCCAAATTATTGTAACCTTTGTAACTCAAATTTAATGATCATGGTAAATTCCTTCTAATACATGAATGGAAAAATTCAGTCAAGTATTCTTCCAGACTTATTCACATGTGCCTTTCTCTTACCTGTCTTTATCGCCTGAACATGACTAGTCTTCTGTCACTCGTGCATAGGATGGGCCTCGTCTTGCATATTCTTTGCAGCAAAATCTACCCTCTACCTTAACCCCTCTGCTTTTCATCAGACCCAGTGCTGCCTTTCTAATATTTTTCTTTATTCATTCATGGAATGTAGGTGTCACTGGCCAAGCTGGCATTTATTGCCCATTCCTAATTGTGCAGGGAAGTTGGTATTGCGTTACCTTCTTGAATCACTTCAGTCCTTGAGACAGAGAAATCCAACATACCCACAGTGCTGTTGGGTAGCAAGTTGGAGGTTTTTGACCCGGCAACCGTGAACTAAGGAACAGTGGTATTGTTCCAAGTCAGCATGATATGTGGCTTTGAGGGGAACTTCTGGGTATTGGGGCTCCCATGCATATGCTGGCTTTGTCCTGAGTGGTGGAGATTGCAGGTTTGGAAGATGATGTCAAAAGAATCTTGGTGTGTTTCTGCTGTGCATTTTATAGTTTGGTTGGTAAAGGGAATAAATGTTCAAATTTGTGGGTTGGCTGCCAATCAAGTGGGCTGCTTTTGTCATGGATTGTGTTTAGCTACTTCAGTATTGTTGGAACTGCAAGTGGAAGCAAGTGGTAAGTATTCCATCCTATTCTTGTTGTGACTTATAGACGTTAGTAAGGTTTTGAGGCAGTGGGAGGTGAGTAACTTGATGTAGAATTCCTTGGCTCTAACTTGCTGTTGTAGCTGGTGGTTCAGTTGAGCTTTTGGCCAGTGGTAACTCCCAGTGTGCTTTTAGTTGGTGATTCAGCAATGTTGATGCTGTTGAATGTCAATGATTGGCTTGTCTCTAGTTGAAGCTTGACATGGTAGGCACCTGTGTGGTGCAAATGTTACTTGTTTATCAGACCAAGAGAAGTTCATGTCCATGTCTTGCTGCTTCCGTACCTGAGGAATTGCAAATGGTGCTGAGCATTGTACAGTCGTTGGTGAACATCCCCACTTCTGACCTTTGTAATGGAGCGAAGGTTATTGAAGCACCTGAAGATGGTTGGGCCTCAGGCAGTAACCTGAAGAACTCCAGCTGTGATCTCCTGGGACTGAGATAATTGACCTCTAACAACTGCAATCATCTTTCTTGATGTTACAACCGAGGCTGGATAAGTTACTAATATGACCAACTACTTACAAAAACAAAAATTGCTGGAAAAACTCAGCAGATCTGGCAGCATCTGTGGAGAGAAAGCACTGTAAATGTTTCAGGTCCTTTGACCCTGCTGAGTTTTTCCGGCATTTTCTGGTTTTATTTATGATTTCCAGCATGCACAATTCTTTCGTTTTTTTTAACCTATTATATGCTTAGGTTTATTCTAAATGTTAGGTAAATATATCCATCCACCAGGCTTCTTTATTACAAATAAAATTATTGATTTATCGTGAAACCCAAAGTTATTCTGGAAAGATGCAAATCTGATTAACACACAGATTGAAGTTGCAAAGTTTGATGTTTATTGTTCGAAATAACAACTGTGCGTGCACACCAATTAAAAGAAAGAAAAGCCTGCTCTGCATGCATTTATTTCCTGAAAAGAATCTGCTTTTCACCAATGATTGTTAGCTCTTGAAGGAAAATGAATAAAGGATGACGTGTTCAAGCTGGTTACCAGTCGGCATTCTGGCGCGTGTCGATGGGTGTCAGTGTGCTCTTCAAATGCAAAACAACAAACCAGCTCGGTGAGCCAACCAACCTCAACACCCACAACCCGAGGTACAGATCTACTCCAAAACCTTAGAGACCTATGGGCGCAACACGCTGAAATTGGCAAGAAAATGGGATGCAAAACAACAAACCTCAACATCAAATGCAGTTTATTAACAAATTGTTGAGATTTCAGAGACATTTTGAGGAGGCCAGTCTGGATCAGTGTTCCTGTTAACGCACTGGACCCTCCATAAAGTCTTTTCTCAGAAGGACAGCAGATACTTGGGAGTTTCTTTCTCTCATCCGGCTGCACCCCAACTGAACGTCAAACAATATCCAAAAATACAATGCTGACAAGTGTATGCTCTGTGAGTGATTTCCAATGAGCAAATCCAACTACATGTGTTTCTGCTATAATCTGTGTTTCATTAAGACAAATTGGCTGTAACGAGATTGAACAACGGACGCTGTTTGGATAACATGAACTTTCTACTGTATAGTACAGTGATTTTCTACAGCAATTTCCCTATAACACGATTTTCTATAGTGCAAGGATGCAACTGTCGTGTTATGGGAGAACTACCTGTAATTAACTTAAGCCATAAACTTATAAGAATTGTCTTGAAAGGTGGTTTGAGTCCTTTTAGTGACTCCTTTTCAAATAAAACAGTTGCGGTTTCTCTTCATTTTCTTTCAATTGAAACAGTGTCCATAATTCCTTAGATAAAAGTACTCAAGCAGGAATAATAATGAAATTCCTCAATGATAGATGTAAGTACAATCAGCAGAGTTTTCCACCTGATTCCCATTGAATCAAGTTTTAAGGGGGACCCTTGATGCTGTAATTAGTCAAATACTGCCCTAATGTCAAGAGCAGTCAATCTCACTTCCCCTCTGGAATTCAGCTTGTTTCTCCGTGATTGGACTAAGACTATAGTAATGTCAGTTACAGAACCCACACTGAGAATGAGTCAGCAGGATGTTCCTGACCATAGCACTGTCAGTGACACTTTCCATCACTTTTCTGATCATCAGTATACTGACGGAATGGTAGTTGACTGGGTTGTATATGTCCTGCTGGAAGTGGTCAGGGCAAACTGGAAAATTTTTCTCATTGCCACAAAGATGCAGTTGTTGGAACTGTACTAGAACAACTTAGCTAGGGCTGTGACTTGTTCTGGAGCACTTTTAGCAGTTTCTTTATATCACAAGTGTATTGAATTAGCTGAAGACTGGCCTGTGATGCTGGGTAGAGCAGGAGGGGGCTGAGATGGCTTTACACTTGCTCTTTTGGCTGAAAATTGTTGCAAATGCTTCAGCCGTGTCTCTTGCATTGATGCACTGGATTCCCCTATCGTCGAAGATGGCATTATTTGTGCAGTGTCCTCCTCCTCCTCCTCCTGTGCGTTGCTTCATTGTCCACCAACATTCATGACTGGATGTGGCAGGACTACAGTGTAGATCTGATGTTGTGGAATTGTTAGCCCTATCTATGACTTGGCTACTTGTGCTAGTTGGCAAGCCTAGTCCTATGTTGTAGCTTCACCAGCTGGACACATGATTTTTAGATATGCTTGATGCTGACCCTGGCATGCCCTCTTGCACTGTTAATTGAAGCAGGCTTGAGCTCTTAACTTGATGGTAATGGTGCGGTGGGGGAATATATCAGCTTGAGGTTGCAATTTGTATTTAAAAAGAATTCTCCTGTTACTGAAGGACCACAGCACCTCATGGATGCCCAGCCTGGTGATACTTGATCTGTTTGGAGTTTGTCCAATGTAGCGCGATATTATTGTCACACACATTGGTGGAGGATATCCTCAATGTGAATAAAAACCAAAAGAACTGTGGATGCTGTAAATCAGGAACACAAACAAAGTTGCTGGAAAAGCTCAGCAGGTCTGGCAGCATCTGGGGAGGAGAAAACAGAGTTAATGTTTCGGGTCCGGTGACCCTTCCTCA
>NC_063336.1:19636351-19656149 GCF_021869965.1 Rhincodon typus
GGAAGGGTCACCGGACCCGAAACGTTAACTCTGTTTTCTCCTCCACAGATGCTGCCAGACCTGCTGAGCTTTTCCAGCAACTTTGTTTTTGTTCCTCAATGTGAAGGTGGGACTTCATCTCCCCAAGGACTGTGATATTTTCATCCCTACTAATGCTGCCATGGGCAGAAAGCATCTGCAACAGGTGGAATGGCAAGAATAAGGCCAAGTAGAGTTTTTCTTTCTCACTGGCTCCCTCGCTTCCAGCCACGGACCCAGTCTAGCAGCTGTCTCCTTTAGGTTGCTACTGAGTCAGCCTTTTGGTGACTGACCTTGCAGTTCCCTATCCAATGTACATTTTGTATCCTTATCATTCTTTATCCACGTGCATCTCAATATGGAGAGCTGGCTCGGCAGCCGAGAAGTTGGCAGGTACATGGGATTGGGGTGTTGGGCCTGTTCCTGTTATGTAGATGCAGGTTTTTTGCCTCTGTTTTCTCCTGCTGCCATGACTCTTGATTGGCTCTGGAGCCAATGTTAAGGATTTTAAAGTTTTGGCAAAGATCTGTAGCTCAGGTTGTGGGTGAGGTTGTTGGCTTGCTCTCTGGCGAGCTGGCTTGCTCTTGTTCAGATGTTTCATCAGCATGCTAGGTGACATCATCAGTAGAGCCTCCGAGGAAGCGATGTTATTCTAATCCGCTTGGAATTTATTCTATCTGGTCTGTTATGGTGAGTAGTGTCATTTCCAGTTTTGATCAGTATGGGTTTGTATATGGGTCCAATTCTATATGTTTGTTTGCATTACGGGTGGAGAACCATGCCTCTAGGAATTCCCGTGCATATCTATGTTTGGCTTGGGCTACTATGGTTACCTTGTCCCAGTTAAACTGATGGCCTTCGTTGTCTGAGTGTACCGATATTAAGGAGAGTTCATTGTGCCGTTTTGTTGCTAGTTGATGTTCATGTTCATGTAATCTGATGGCTAGTTTCCTTCCTGTCTGTCCGGAACACTCCAGAACTATGCAGTAAAGATGAAGAGCATCTATACAAAATCCTTGCTATAAACTATTAGCCCCCGCAACATCGCCCACAGATGCCTACTAAACAGACAACAACAAGAGGACACAGTACACCCTAACACACTGGCCACACTGCCCTACATCAAGAACATATCAGAACTGACAACAAGACTGCTAAGACCATTAGGAATCATGGTAGCGCACAAGCCCACAGCCACTCTACGAAAAACACTCTCAAGGATTAAAGACTCCATTCCCACAGCATGCAGAACCCACGTGGTTTACAAAATACCATGCAATAACTGTCACAAACATGTGATCAGGTAGACAGGAAGGAAATTAGCCATCAGAATACATAGAACAGTACAGCACAGTACAGGCCCTTCAGCCCACGATGTTGTGCTGAACTTTTACCCTAAACTTAAGTTGGATCTAACCTCCACCCCTACCTTGTACTATCATCCATATGCCTATCTAAATGCCCTAAAGAGGCTGACTCCACTACCCTCTCCGGCAATGCATTCCACGTGCCTACCACCCTGAGTAAAGAACCTACCTCTGATGTCTCCCCTAAATCTACCTCCACTCTCTTGAAAACGATGCCCCCTCATAATAGCTACCTCCACCCTAGGAAAAAGTCTCTGGTGGTCTACTCTATCTATACCTCTGATCATTTTGTACACCTCAATCAAGTCACCTCTCATCCTTCGTCGTTCGAAAGAGAAAAGCCCTAGCTCTCTCAACCTTTCCTCGTAAGACCTTCCCTCCATTCCAGGCAACATTCTGGTAAATCTCCTCTGCACCTTTTCCAACGCTTCCACATCTTTCCTGTAATGAGGCGACCGAAACAATACTCCAGATGTGCCTGAACCAGGCTTTTGTATAGCTGGAACATAACTTCACGGCCCTTGAACGCAATCCCTCTATTAATGAAAGCTAACACACCATACGCCTTCTTAACAACTCTATCCACCCAGGTGGCAGCTTTCAGGGAACTGTGGACGTGAACCCTAAGATCCCTCTGCTCCTCCACACTGCCAAGAATCTTTCCATTAACCCTTTATTCTGCTTTCAAATTTGTCCTTCCAAAATGAATCACCTCACACCTTTCAGGGTTAAACTCCATCTGCCACTTCTGAGCCCTGCTCTGCATCCTATCCAATGTCCCTTTGTAACCTAGAACAGCCCTCCGCACTGTCCACAACGCGACTCACCTTCGTATTGTCCGCGAACTTACTAATCTACCCTTCCACTCCTTCACCCAAATCATTTACAAAAATCACAAATAGAAGAGGACCCAGAACAGATCCTTGTGGTACACCACTCGAAACTGAGCACCATGTTGAATATTTTCCGTCCACTACCACCCTTTGTCTTCTAAGGGTCAGCCAATTCTGAATCCAATCTGCCACATTTCCCCCTATCCCCTGCCTCCTTACTTTCTGCATGAGCCTATCATGGGGAAGCTTATCAAACGCCTTACTTAAATCCATGTATACCACATCCACTCCTCTACCTTCATCCACGTGTTTGGTTACCTCTTCAAAGAATTCACTAAGGTTTGTGAGGCATGATCTACCCCTTACGAATCCATGCTGACTATCACGAATCAAACTGTGCCTATCCAAGTGATCATAAATCCTATCTCTCAGAGCCCTTTCCGATAATTTGCCCATCACTGAAGTAATACTAACTGGCCTGTAATTTCCGGGTTCTCCCTATTCCCTTTTTTTGAACAAGGGAACGACGTTTGCCACTCTCCAGGCACTATACCTGTGGACAGCAAGGATGAAAAGATCATTACCAAAGGCCCTGCGATCTCTTCCCTCACTTCCCATAGAATCCTTGGATAAATCCCATCAGGCCCGGAGGGCTTATCTATCTTCAAGTTCCTCAAAATTCCTAGTACATCTTCCTTACTAACATCCATCTCCTCTAGCCTACCAGCCTGTTCCACACTGTCCTCCCCTACAACTAGGTCCCTCTCTGAACGTCAGCTAGCAGCAAAACGGCATGACGAACTCTCCTTATTATTGATACACTCAGACAATGAAGGCCATCAGTTTCACTGGGACAAGGTAACCATAGTAGCCCAAGCTGAACATAGACACGCGCTTGAATTCTAGAGACATAGTTCTCCACCCGTAATGCAATGAACAAACATATAGAATTGAACCCCATATACAATCCCATAAAGAACAGAACCGGGAATGACACTACTCACCATAACGGACCAAGTGGACTAGGATAACATCGCTTCAACGGAGGCTGCACTGATGATGCCACCTAGCATGATGATGAAATGCCTGAACAAGAACAAACCAGCTCGGTGAGCAAGTCAACAACCTCCAATGTTAAGGATTCCCAGGGCAGCTCCCTTCTAACTATGTACCACTGTGCTGCCAGCTCTTGTGGATTTGTCCTACCAGTGTGACAGGACATACCCAGGGATTGTAGTGATTGGTGTCTGGCACAGAATCATACAATGTTAGGCATTTGTTTGACGAGTTTGTGGAACAGCTCTTCTCGTTTTGGCACAAGGCCCCAAATGTTAATAAGGAGAACTTTTGAGGGTCCACGGGGGTCAGTCTGTCACTGTTTCCAGCACCTGGAATACCAGTTAGTTTGTATGGTTTCATTCTTTAGACTTTAGCTGTTTGTTACAACCGAGTGACTTGGCAGGCCTTTCAGAGTACATGTAAGAGAGCCACATTGTGGGTCTGGAATCAGGTAAGGATGGCAGATTTCTTTCCCTCAAGGATGATGAACTGCTTTGCAAATATTATAACGTGGAAGAATCCACTATGAAAATGGTACCTCAAGATATTCAGTTGTGTAATTTGGTAAGTTTTACTGCACACAAGCTAACGCTTTTTTTAAAATATGTGACCTATTCAAATAGGTGCCAGTCAGGACCAGGCAATAGTACATCTGTTAGCTGGGTTAGAGGAAGACGGGTTTGGGAATGCAAGATCTCCATTTGCACCTGTCAGATGTTTGCAACGACAATCTGCAGGAAGTTGCAGTTACCAGCAGAATAGTGATGATGAAGAAAATGAACCAGAAATTCAAAAAGAAGAATTGGAACTCAGTTTAATAATGTCTCAACGTTGGGATGGTGAATTTCCAGATAACATTGGAAAAATGAGGTAAGCGATTTCTACATATAGTGTCTCAAATACTAGAACTAATGCAATACTTTCTGTAACTCATTTTTTGGGGTATTTTTTATTCATCACCACCAGCAGGCAATACTTATTCTGTATGAATCCAACTTTTAATATTGATCTGAAAAAAAGATTTGAGCCTTGGCTCATGTGTAGCATTCTCTATCTGACAGTGTACCAACACTGCAATGTTCCTCCATTTGTTATTTAATCTTTGCTGTACCATGCTTTACAGTCTTAGCCAAGTATTACTTGATGTTAGGTCGACCAAAGTAATCATATTTGGCCCTTACTACACAGTTTTCTGTAGCTCCACCTTTTTTTCTTCCTTTTTTTTCATTGAATCAGATTGTTTGCTATGGCTGCATCCAGTCTTACTGAGCTTCTATCTCCATATCCTCTCCACTCCTCTGACTGTTAAATGAGGGGAAAAATTGCTTTCAAAACCAGAGACTTGATAAAATTCTCTACACAGACACTACATTGGAAATCTAACTTACAAAATAGCACAGTTCCACTTGTCAGCTTGAAGTTGCATAATTTGTCTTGCTGGATAATTTAAACTATGCCTAAAAGGGTTTTTGGATAATCTTGAATCAAGTGAAGAACTTGGCATTGTCCTAACAGTACTGTGGTTGTACCTATATCTCATGCAGCAGGTCAAGAAGGCAGATTTTCAAAGGCAACTAGGATTGGGTAATAACTGCAGTTCTAGCCAGCAATACCCACATCCTGTGAATGAATGAAAAGGTAATTATGCTGAAGACTGGGAATGGATTGAAGCAAATTTATTTTTTTAAAGCAATTGAGCTAAGTTCTGTAGTGTCATCATACTATTAGCCAAATGCATATGAGAAATCTCCTCCTCTGTCACTGAACAGTAAAGATCAAATAATGGATTGTCTAGCTTGATCAAAGCATGTAGGTGAAAAGTAAACTTTCTAATAATTTGCACATCCTGAAGTTTTGAGAATTCTTCTCATGGTTAGCAGTCATTACATAAATTTTAACTCATTTTGAAACGTTCTCAATTCAAAGAGGAGAAAACATTTAACTTTTTACTTTCAACCTTTGAAAAGGAGTTGGCTCTGGGGAGTATATTTGTTGAATAGATTAGAAAATTATTAAATAGGCGCAAGAGAAGATCATCAACCCCTCAAGTTTGATCTGCCACAAAAACGATCTCAATTGATTTTATTCTGCTTTTGTACACATTCCCAATATTCCCTTTTTCTTTGAGAAATAAAAGTCTATCCCAGCCTTGAATATGAACATGCAGGTTGTCCACCATCCATCTGGATTAGAGAATTCTAAAGGTTCTTATTGAGTCATCTTAGTCTATAATGATCGACCCCTTAACGTGAGACCATGTTCTTGTATTCTACAATCACATACATTTGTATTGTCAGCAAACCTAGATGCAGTAAGCTTTTCAATCTAGTGAAAGGATCACTGGACTCAACGTTAACTCTGTTTCTCTTCTACAGATGCTACCAGACCTGCTGAGTTTCTCTAGCAATTTCTGATTTTGTTTGCGGATGCTGGAGATATGAAACTGTTCTTTGTTTTATTAGGCTATTGTTTATGCTGTAAATGCTTAAAGCCAATTAATATCTTTTGCAGAGTTATTTTACAATAAAAGTATCTTTCAGATTTTCAGAGAAGAACTTAAGTGACTGTTCATCAGAGGAAGATAACATTTTTTCTGATGGTCAAGCTGAGTGGCGAGGAAATCGGAGCATTATGGCGAATCTTTCTATCCCTCAGCTTGATGGGGCTGCAGATGAGAATACTGGTATGTGCCTTTGTTGTATAAACTTTGTGATTGCTGAAGGACAAGATCAGCAGATATTTGAACTGCCAGAAAACAATTTGCATTCTCTACTATTGACTAATTTAAGACTGTTGCAAGGTTGAAGGTTTAAATAAGTCTTGAGCAGTTTGTGGACATTGTTTAACATTTGAGTTTAATTATTTTCTAGCTATTTACTTCTGTGTCTAGGGGTGATCATCTGATCAAAATTTTTTAAAGAAATTTAGTGCAAACATTTCCTGTTATCCATTGTATGTAAAAGACTTTAAATTTGGATTATATTTAATGCATAAAAAATTAATGGTAGCCATTTGCATTATACAGAAGAACTCATCAAAAATTCACTGCAGAGCCCCTACATTTGCAGGCTCTTAAATTTGCTGGTGCATATAAAGCATTCTTGAGTTTGTCTGAATAGTAAGCAATCTTTAAAATTTATATTTCCTTTATTTTACTAACTGAAATAATAGATATGTACCTACTGAAGTCAAGTTGGAATTCATAAGGTTTGCAAATCCTTACTGTGATTCAAGGATTTCATCTTCAGCCTTGCATATCCTTGATAGGGATTGAGGTCGCTTTTTGCCATTGACTTTATTCTGTCCCTCAGAACTCCTCCACACTCCTCTTACATCCATCCTGTCTCACTCTTTGGCTCCAGTTTCTTTCCATTGAATACTAGTAAGGCCTTTGACAAGATTCCACATGGTAGACTAGTTAGTGAAGTTAAATCACATAGGATTCAAGGGGAGCTCACCAATTGGCTTGGCAGGTAGGAGACAGATGGTGGTGGAGGGTTGTTTTTTGTACTGGGGGCCTATAACCAGTGGTGTTCCACAGGGAACAGTGCTGGGTCCACTGTTGTTTGTCATTTATATATATGATTTGGATGAGAATATAGGAAGCATGGTTAGTAAGTTTTGCAGATGACACCAAAATTGGTGGTATAGTAGACAGTGAAGGCTATCTAAGGTTACGGAAGGGATCTTGATCAATTGGGACAATGGTCCCAGGAGTGGCAGGTGGGGTTTAATTTAAATAAATATGAGGTGTTACTTTGGTAAGATGAGCAAGGGTAGGACTTGCGCACTTAATGGTTAGGAAGTGTTGTGGAACAGAGACCTGGGAGTTGGGTACATACTTCTTTGAAAGGTAGACAGGGTGGTAAAGAAGGCATTTGGCATGCTTGCCTTCATTGCTCAGACCATCGAATATAAGAGTTGGGATGTCAAGTTGCAGTTGTACAGGACGTTGGTGAGGCCACTTTGGACTACTGTGGGAAGCATAATTGGAGAGGGTGCAGTAAAGATTTACAAAGATGCTACCGGGACAGGAGTGTTTGAGTTTTATAGAGGGGCTGGGTAGGCTGGAACTTTTTTTTCCTAGTGCATAGGAGATTGAGGTGTGACCTTAGAAGTTTATAAAATCATGCAGGGCATAGACAAGGTGAATAGTAAAGGTCTTTTCCCTAGGTCAAGGGAGTTCAAGACTCAAGGGCATAAGTTTGAGGTGAGTGGGGAAAGATTTAAAAGGGACCTGAAGGGTAACTACTTCACACAAAGGGTGATGCCCATATGGAATGAACTACCAGAGGAAGTGGTAGATGCAAGTACAGTTAAGATATTTGTCAAGTACATAGATAGGAAAGGAATATGAGCCAAATGAAACGAATGGGATTAGTTTTGTTTGGGAAACTTTTTAAGCATGGATGTGTTGGACCAAAGGATCTGTTTCTATGCTGTATGACTCTGACAGGCAGCATTTTTGTAATTGAACTTCCTTCTTACAGTTGTATTACTTCTATAGTATGAGGGTTGTGAGCAGTATATCTGGTATTTGTCATCAAAGCAGTGAGGAATTGTGTGTATAAACACTTTGGAGCTTTAAAGTCAGCTGGATTAATTCGAATCTGCTTAGGGCCTTCACAACTTGTCACTATAATTGAGCTTTCTCAGGGAGCAAATATGAAGACTTTGTTGTATTGGCACCAGAAACTTTAACACCTTTGCTGTTAAATAATTGAGGTTGTGCTATGGCTTCCTAAAGCTCAGTGAGTCACTCTCAGTGTTAGTTTCCTCTTGTATTTCCTGGACCATGTGTGGCAAATATAAACACTCACTGGGAGGAGAGCCTTCACTTTGTTCGCATGTCTCTCCATTTGGTCAACATCTTTTGACCTCGCCACCAACCCTGTATGTGCTCAGCATACTGTACAGTTTGGTGATGCAATATCTCACACGTTGCCTTGTGTGAATATTTTTTTCCCTTGTCATCAAGTTGCTTCAAAGCACTGCTTTTCAGTCTACAAACACTGGTAGATTCAGTTAGTAAATAAGTTTACGAGTGTCGCTAGCTTGCACTGTCTCTCACTCGTTCTCTTCGCCACATCTCGCCACCACCACCACCAAAGTTATTTCTAGCAGACATTATTATAAATTATAACAAGTGGTTTAATATTAGGTTGTGTAATAGATAAGTCCAAGTTTTTGCAGATGCAGTGTGAGTCTATTTAAAATACAACCATAATCTATCTTTATTTGTAGTCACCAGTACCATCAACAGCTCATGTTTATTTGGCATCATTTCACATAGCAAAAGATCCCAAGGCACTTTGTGGCAACATTTTTGAAAAATAATTGACATCTGCACACATGGGGGAAATAGAATCAGTAACCAAGAGCTTAATTGATGAGATGAATTTTAAGAAGCATCTTCTAGAAAGAGTGAGGAGGTGAGACTGAGGGTTATGGAGGGATTTCCAGACCTAATGCCAAAGCAGCCAAAAGGTATGGGGCCAGAGATATAGCAATGACAATTAGGATGCACACAAGGATAGAATAAGATGTGATGAGGTCTTGCGGAATTATAGGACTGGAACTTGTTGCAGAGGGGAGAAGGAACAGTGCCTTAGAGGTTGAAGAAAGTGATGAGAATTTTAAGTTGGTTAATGTTGCATTTCTTCACATTGTGCTCAATCTTCCATCCGCATATCCACTCGCTTAACCTGTCTGTATGCCTCTTTATAGACTTTTTACCATGTCTCCAAACAGCTAACCTTCCTGTCTTGTGCTTTGTGTTGTCTGAAAACTCTAAATTCACTCGATTCTTGCTGAAGCTTGGAGGTTTCGTGAACTACGAGTACCAGAGTGAGAAATTTCACGAAAGCATAAACGGGCTGATAGACCGGCCAGGTATATGGCAGCTAAAATTTAATGTACAGACATTTGAGGTGATTTGTTTTAATAGGAGGAACAAAGAAATGTAATCTAAAATAAAGAGTGCAATTCTGAATAGTGATCAGGAGCAGAGGGATCTAGAAGTAAATGCACACAAATGAGCAAGTTGAGAAAGCAGTTTATAAGGCAAATGGATCCTGAGTATTATACTTAGAGAAGTAAGAGTACAAGAGCAAACAAAAAGTTAACTTTTTATAAAACAGTGGTTTGATCATAACTATACAATCCTGAACATCATACTTCAGGAAGGAAGTGAATAAGATGGAGGTAATAATTCAGAGAACTTCCAGGGATTAAGGGTCTTGGTTTCAAAGATAAATTGACAAAGGTTCTGTTCTCCTTGGATGAAAAGCATGAGAGGTGATTTAATAGACGGGTCTAGCCAATGTTTCCATCAGTGGAAGGGTTAAGAACTAGAAGGCACTGATTTAAGATAATTGGCAATGAAAGCAGTGTGTGGAAGAAACGATTTTGTGCATCGACTAATTTAAATCTGGAGTGCGCTACCTGAGAGTGTATGGAGGTAAATTGAATAATTTATTTGAAGATGAAGAAAAGTTACAGGGCCCAGGGGAATGAAGGGGTGAGTAGGTTGGAGCAGAGCAGCTCTTCAACTGTGTGGATAGACTCAACTGGCTAGATGGCAGCCTTTCGTGCTGTTCTAATTCCATGATTCTGTAAGCATTTAGAGTCAATTAACTTTGTAGAAAGCAAGCAAGTGTCTATTATGGGATCTTGTATTAACATTGAGACAATTCAGTATACACTTATCGTTTAAAGGGTAGGAATAATCTTGAGTCCAGTTGTACAATGAAATGGACAGCAGCTTATATATCAGTAATTATCCAGTAGGCGTAGCAGAACAAATGTACTGAAGTAACCTGAAAGCACCTCAGGTAAGATTTATTTTCAGAGAATGGTTGAATTAAGTTACTGCCTTCTATCTTTCGCTAGTCCCAAGAAAACAAAAGCTGTGGGTCACAGTGACTGCTCAGCACTTGAGAGAAACTAATTTTTTCTGGTTTTTATTGTACCAAGCTGAAGCATTTTCATGGTCTTCTGCCCTTCAGTAATTCCATGGTTATCTTACTGAATTTTAGATAACACTTTAAACGAAGATGGTTCGAGAACTCATTCTACATTGGCAGTCCGAGACAAAGTTCTGACAAAGTCAACATTTCACAAAGAGACTGTGATGTTAGAACTGCCATCATCTCATCATGTTGGGCTACAGTACAATCATGCAGGTACCACACCTCATGCACTTGATGGTTTGAATGCTACAGAATTACCTTCTTATCAAAATTCGTTCATTGCGACAAAGAAGCCTGAACATGCTGTTTCTAACTTATCAAATGAAGCCAGTCATGACTTAAAATGCAGTGCACCTAGTGAAGACCTTGGCTGTCGCAATGTAAAGTTTGTAGATGCTGAAATGATTGGCAGATCTCCAAGTGCAGTCTGTGAAAATAAATGTATTACCAGTGACTATGAAAATCAGCTACCAGTGCAAACGGATAGACTTCAAAGGGTAAAGCATTATATCAGCATTAACTGTGAAAAAAAGTTGTCGTTTACACATCAGAGAAATCTAACCAGCGAAGATGAATTTCATAGTAATTCAACTCTGGATTGCTTGGTTGGGCGAATAGCTAATAAAGTGCCTCATGCATCTAATAAAAAAGAAAACACCACATGTGATAAACCTTTGATTCCTTTGAGAGGTGCAAAAAATGGGGTTCAGCTTTTTGAAGGCCATAAAAGTACAGCAATAGATGCTGAATGCAACATTGCAAAAAATCATACTGAGCTTAAAATTAGATACGAAGACTTCCAAGCAACCCAAAGAGAGAGAACCGTAATTGATCAGCATGAGGCACAGTATACATTCTTCCCCAGTGTGGTACTTCCCAACTGTCTGAAATGTCCAGAAAAGGTGTTCAACAGGCCCATAAAACTTCAGAAACAAGAGGATCGCAGGTTAAAGCTCAAGCTGAGTAAAAAGAAATCGAATGGTACCCAGCTGACAGAAAATTCGACAGCTACAAAGGTAATAAGTGCCCAATCCACAGAACTAAGTTCTTGTAGCAGTAGAGTACTGCAAAATGAAGTATCTCTGGGTCACAATTCAATGAAATCTTTAGGTAATGGATTTCCTTTAGACTCCCAAACCTTTAATAAGGATGGATCTCCTGAAAATAGTCTAGGACAGTCACTTCGATTGGCGTGCAGTAAGTATACACTCCGAACAAAGCGGAAAGTAAGCTATGAAACCGAAGATAGTGAGCATGGTCAATGCTCAGAGATCTTCAAGGCCTGTCCAACTCGGTCACAGTGTTCAAAAGTCAATGATAACAGTACAGATCGTCCTCAGCGATCACGTAAAAGGAGAAGACTTAATAAGAAAGAGCCCCCTGTGATTATAAAATATATTATTATTAATCGATTCAAGGGTAGAAAAAATATGTTAGTTAAGATAGGAAAAGTGGATTCAAATGAGGACCATGTTCTTCTTGATGAAGATAAACTGCAAAAATATCACAAAATTTCACCTTTAAAAGACTGGTGGCCCAAGGTCACTGAACCTCCTGTTGTTATCAAACCTTTGTTATCAATACCTACACCAAAGAGAGGGAAGAAAACAAAAGTCCAGTCGAGCTTAAAGAAAAGAACTGGAAGATTAAAAAAACTACAAAGAAAGGAAAACCTGAATATTGCTAGCCAAGCTCAAGTGAAAAGAAATATGTTTACTACAAAGAAGGTAGAATTTTCACCACTTTCTCCTCCTTCACCGTGCTACAGTGCTGACGCTGATGACTGTTCAACAGAATATAAAGATGTTATGTACAAACTTGGCTTTATGTCAGACAGAATGCCAAGTCCTTCTAATCTATCACCACCTCGTTGCTGGTCACCAAGTGAAATGCAAGGGAATGGAATGCTGTCAATTATGGCATTAGATGATGATGTACTGATAAGAGAGAGTGATCCCTGTGCTTTAAATAATTCTGACTATTTGTTGCAAGGCAGTAGAAATCGTGGAGGAAAGCAAAGTTTGAAATCCAGGAAAAAATCTCCCTGTAATGCAAGTGCTACAGCTAAAAGAATGAGAGGACCCCAGAAAGGTAAGCAAGTGGCAGTTGATGAAAAAGATGAACAGAAGATAAAGCAGCGCAAGAAAACCAGAAAAAGATGGACTCGGAAACCAAAAAATGTAGTTCCGTATCTTGCCGTGAAGCAAGGAACTTTGCAAAGTTCAGAATCAAACGAGCAAGAGGCAAGCTCTGAGTCTATCAACACAGAACTGAATTCGTCCTGTAAAGAGAAATCCATAGGTAGGTTTTGTGGAAATTTTGAAAATGTGCTTGCTGTAGAATCGGATCCCATTCCCAAGACTGATGAGCAACCCAACATTCCTCTAAGCCTTTGTTCGACAGGGCATCTTCCTTCAACGCAGCCTTATTCTGAAGAAATCCACGGAGATTCTGGGGGCTACTATTGTTCATTGCTGGAAGTTGATGACAGCACAAATTTGCAAGATTTCCCTTATCCGCCTGGTGAACAAGTCTCGGATACACTATCTCAATTGGCAACATGTTCTCAGTCACAGTTGCATTCCAGTCTCCCTTTCAGTCTCAGTAAAACAAGTCCTTCTTGTGTTCAGGCTGATTCTATTTACATGTTGGATAACAAGGCTCAAATGACTGAGAGTTTTCAATTATCGATGGACACAAGCCTTGAACCACAGACAGCACTGGCTGTTCCTCAGAATCAGCGGTGTTTTGATCAGCTACCGGCCTCTTCCACAGTTCAGCCTCATCCACAGTCTTTACAGTACTCCCACTTGCCAGTTCACTCAACTGAAGACGTGTTTAGGATACAGAAGAACAATTCATCACAGCCAAGATCACAGATTATGAGCCAAACAAAGGTTGGTGGTGGTCAGCATATTTCTGAAGCTAGAGATTTTCAAAATGGAGAGGAGACACAAACACACAAATCTCACCAGAATTCCACATTATCTCAGTCAGAGCTTGAGGTTGATGGCAAAGTAAATCATTCACCACAACCGTTCCAGCAATCCAAAGTTCTTCAGCAATCAAAATCTGAGCTACTTGATTCTGAGGTAAATCAACATTCAACATTTTCTCAAGGAAACAATGTTATGGATTTACCTCACAGGATTTCTCCGCACGAAAATGAAAAGGATGGTCATTGTCTTAATTCTGTTCCGTGTAGCCATACTAAGTTAGTGAAAAAATTTGTGGAAGGGGAACAAGAAACTGCCAACATTTTAGATATATCTGATTTCACCCCTCCCAGAATAAAGCAGAGATCAGTGTCTGAAACCTTCTTGGACACAAATATTGCACCGCACTCTCAGAAATCTGAACACTGTCTGAGAATGGATGGCCAAGCTCCTTTTAGTGGTAGTCAGTCTAGTCTCACTGTTTTGAGAGAGTTACTGCAGAAGAGGCAACAAAAAACACAAGAAGGCAATGTTCAAGCTCCTTCACCAAAAGCTCTACTTCACAGAAGTGTTTCTTGTCCAAATGAGCAAAATGAATTCAGTAAAAATTCTTCTAACACAGACTTTCCTGGCCTTCTACCTGTTGCTAATTCAAAGTCCCAAAAGGATGCTGCTTCTAAAAAAACAAAAAACTCAAGAAGTGCAAATATTGTACAGAAGAAAACCAAAACCTCAAAGAGAGTGCCGCCCAAGAAATCTCCAACTTCTCAATCCAAATGTCCTTTTTCTGATGATAGTCCTGTTTTCCATTCAGATGCAGGGTTTGATAGTTACAGTTTTGACAGCTTATCACCAGAACTTCCTCAGTCTTACAATTTTGATATCAATACTGTTGGACAAACCAGATATTGCACTGTATATTCTGGGTGCCAATTCATGCCAGCTGCTGAGCAAAATCTGCCTCAAAAATTTTTGAGTGATGTGCAGGAATCTGTTCCAGCCCAGGCAGTAATAGAAACTTGTGCATACAAGACCCAAAGCAGTAAAGTGCAGCACTCTGACCAAATACATCAGCCATCAAGCAATGTTGAATGGGCCAGGTCTGGCTCAATCAGCCCTGATCTGTTTGAAAAGTCCTTTTTAGACAGTGGAGAAAAGTTGAAACAATTAAATAAAAGCTTTGACATGCCGATTCAAAGTGTTCTGTCGAGCTCTTCTGAATCGTCTAGCACCCATTTGTCTGGAATGTCTATTGTTGAGATGAAGGATCAGACTTCTAATCATTGCCATGATTCTTTGGAGAATGGAACTTCCTGTAGCCCAATAAAGTCATCCAGTAGTCAATTAATGCTGTTAGATGAAGGAAGTGGAAGAGAATGTGACAGATCTGATGTGTGTTTGTCTGCCCTTTCGACTGGTTCAAGTCCAAATGGAACGATAGGTTTTATTGGTGAAGACATGGCAGCATTAAGCTGTGAAGATCCAGAGATTTGTGCTTCTAAATATAGTAATGGTTCGCCAGCAACATCTCATAGTTCTCCGGCATCTGTCAATTCACCATTACAAACCAAAAATAGCTGTTACATTAGCCGCACATCAGGTGCTCACATTCTAAAACCTTTAATGTCACCACCAAGCCGAGAGGAAATCGTGGCAACACTGTTTGATCATAATCTGGCAGAAACTGTCTACCAAGAACCATTCTGCAGCGATCCTTCAGATGCTCCAGAAAAACCCAGGTGAGATGATACTTCCTCTCTGGCTGTTTAAAATTGTGGAAGTGTTCATTTGTTATCTTAAGTCCTATTTTGTGGTCAAATATATCATGCTGCACAATAATGATCTAAAATGTTGTTCAATCTCTTCTGACTCGTACATTGTTAAAGGTATGACATACAGGCTGTTATGCAAGTTAATGTTTTCCTTTTGTACGAGGTTGACCGTCTGACTCAGTTTCTCTTTGGATGATATCTACCTCTATCACCCCAAAAATTAATTTATTCTTTTAGCTTTGATTTCTAGTATTTATGAAGTCTTTGAGCAAGCTTCAATTTCCTCCTACTTTAGACAATAGATCTCCTGTTGTCATAAACATTTACTGTAATTTTGACTCAGCAGTTTTATAAATTTGTGAACAAATCGATTTTAGGGAGTAGATTAGAATCATGGAATAGTCAGAGCATGAGAGACTATTTGATCCATTTGAATCCATTGGCTTCTGCAGCAGTTTAGCAAGGCACACTTCCTGCCCTTTTTGAATAGGCCAGCATTATTTTCTCTTCAGTAGCCTTTTTCAATTCCCCTTTGATAGCCTCAAATGTCTTCCTTAACCTCGTTCTCGAGCAGTGTTTTCCAGATTGAAACCACTCACTATGTAAGGAAAGGTTTACCTTCCATTGTAGCTTTTTTTTTCAGTCACCTTAAATTTGCCCTCTGGTTCCTGACCCTTCCGTCAAATGGAACAATTTCAGTCCATCTACTCTGTCCAAATCCCTTGTGAACTTGAGCATCTCTATCAAATCTCTTCCAAACCTGCTCTTTAAGGAGATTAGCCCCAGATTCTCCAATCCATCCTTCAAAAATGAAACTCCTTATCAGTAGTTCATAGGTTAGCACTGCTGCCTCACAGCATCAGGGACCCAGATTCGATTCCACCCTCGGGCGACTGTCTGCGTGGGTATCCTCTGGGTGCTCCAGTTTCCTCCTACATAGACGTGCGCATTAGGTGGCTTGGCAATGCTAAATTGCCCATAATGTCCAAGAATGTGTAGGCTGGGTGCATTGGCCATGGGGATTGCACTGTTACAGAGATAGGGTAGAGGGTGGATCTGGGTGCGATGCTCTTCAGAATGGCCTGCTTCTAGGCTGTAGGGATTCTTGATTATCTTGGATCCATTTTGTAGACCTTTGCTGCACCCTCTTCAAAGTTTTCTTCATCTTGCTAACATGCAGCATTGGAAATAAATGCAATACTCCAATACTAATCTCTTTTTACACTTCAACTTAAAAAAAGAAGCAGGGGAATTTACTCTGAGGCATACTAATGCTCTAAACCTGTTCCAAATACAGCTAGAACACTGATATCTAAGTGAAAGTGTGGAAGATATCCCAGTTATGTGCTGTTTCCCCACATGGTAAATCCAAACCAACCAACCATCCCATCAGTGTGCTCTTAATCATCAGTAAAAGTGTTGGTGTCCTCAACAGTGATAACAAGAAACACTTGCTTAGTACTAATCTGTTCACTTCATCCAGTTTAGATTCCCCCAGGGCCACTCAGCCCCTGACCTCTTTGCAGCCTTGGTTCACACTTGGAAAGCAGATATGAATTCTAGAGGCAAGATGAACCAAGGCTGCATTTGACTAAGTGTAACCTCAAGGAACCGTAGCAAAACTCGTGTTTAAGGGAATCCGGAGTGGTGGTTGGAGTCATACGTGACACAGAGGAAGATGGTTGAACTTGTTGAGTCTTCTGAGCTCCACAGCATCTCTGTAAGGGTTTTACTGGGTAGTGTTCTCGGCCCAACCATATTTAGCTGCTTCATCGATGCCTTCCCTCCATACGGTCATGATGTGGAGGTGCCAGTGTTGGACTGGGATGGACAAGGTCAAAAATCGCACAACACCAGGTTATAGTCCAACAAGTTTATTTGAAAACTTGGGCTTTCAGAGTCTCGCTGCTCCTTCAGGTGGCAGTGAGAGAGGTGGCATCAGACACCGAATTTATAAGCAAAAGATCAAAGTGTCATGGAACTGATGCAAATGTGTTGAACAAACCAAAGATGGCTGTTAAATCTTTAATCAGTTAGAAAGGATTAATATGCAAATTACAGAATCTCTTTCAAGTCACTGCCCTGAGATAACTTAAAGGTTTTGTCAGTTCCCTCAGTATACCAGAGGTGACATCTGAGGTCAGACAATGCATTTTAGGTGTGAGGCCTTGTTTAGAATCTGGCTGTGTATCAACTTGGAGTCAGACTGGTTTTATTTCCAAACTAGGAATTTATAAAATGCCACATTGACTGTCTACATATGGTGCTTTTGAACAAAATAGAATGTATCTGCAAATTCACCCAGTAGATTTGTGTGTATGTGTAGTGTGTGTGAACAGCCATGGGGAACCAGATTTGCACCCCAATATGCCAACATTTTCAAGCAGATGTTCAAACAAGACTTTGCTGCATAGGACACCTCCCAACAATGCTATACACTAGATACTTTGATGCCATTTTTTTCCCCTTTGGACTCATGGCAAGGAATCTCTGAACCAACGACATAGCGATATCAACAAGTTTCATCCCACCATCAGACTTACCATGGACTTTAGAATCAGTCTCACACGCACCTCCAAGGACAGACACTTCAACACCTCACTCTACTACAAGCCTACAGATAACCTCACAATGCTGCACTTTCCTAGCTTCCACCCTAAACATTGTATTAAAAAAAAGCCATCCCCTACGGACAAGTCCTACACATACATGGGAACTGTTCAGATGAAGAGGAGTGCAACGGACACCTGAAGGTGCTAAAGATGCCCTCATAAGAACAGGATATGATGCTCAACTCATCTATCGCCAGTTCCGACGTGCCACACTGAAAACAGTAATGACCTTGTCAGAAGACAGACATGGGATACGACCAATAGGGTACCCTTGGTTGTCCAGTACTTCCTAGGAGCGGAGAAACTCTACGCCGTGTTCTTCACACCCTTCAACACATCAATGACAATGAGCACCTCACCAAGATCTTCCCCACGCCTCCACTTCTCACCTTCAAACAACTGCCAAATCTTAAACAAACCATTGTTCACAGCAGACTACCCAGCCTTCAGGACAACATTGACCACAACACCATATAACCCTGTCATGACAACCTCTGCATCACATATGTGAATACCACCCACCACGTGCACGGCAAGTACTCGTGAGACTCGGCCAGTATTGTCTATCTCATGCTGCAGGCAAGGATGCCCCAAAGCATGGTATATTGGCAAAATTGGCGGATGCTACGATAATGGCTGAATGGACAGTGCACAACAATTGCCAGACAGAGATGCTCCCTCCCAGTGGGGGAGCACTTTAACAGCCAAGGACATTTGGCCTCAGATCCTCGGGTAGACGTTCTCCAAGGCAGACTTTGGGCTGCACAGCAATGCAGAGTCACCAAGCAGAGGCTGAGAGCCAACTTCGGTACCCATGAAGATAGCTTCAACCGGGATCTTGGATTCCTGTCGCACTACAAGTGATCCCATCTCTCTCTTTCTTCACTCGCTCTTTTCTCTGTCTCCCCCTCTATCTCACTCCCTCTTTTCTCTCACACTCTCCATCTCTCTCACTCCCTCCCGTTTTCTCTCCCTACTGTCTTCTGACTCTTCTCTCTGTCTCTGTCTCCCCCTTTTCTCTTCTGTCTGTGTCTCCCCTCCCTCCCACGTGCACATTTAAATCTATGGGGTGAACTTGTAATTACAGATACTTTCTGTTTTCTTCAAAAAGCACACAGTTTGTAGACAGTCCATGTGTCCTTTTATAAAATCGTACTTTGGAAATAAAACCAGTCTGACTCCAAGTTGATACATAGCCAGATTTTGAACAAGGCCTCGCACTTAAAATGACCTGGAGTGTCACTTCTGGTATACTGAGGGAACTGATAAAGCCTTTAGTTATCTCGGAACGGTGACATGAAAGAGATTTTGGAATTTGCATATTAATCCTTTCAGACTGATTTAAAGATTTAATAGCCATCTTAGGTTTGTTCAGCACATTGGCATCAGTTCTGTGACCGTTTCAACTTTTGCTTATAAATTGTGTCTGATGCCACCTCTCGCTGACATCTGAAGAAGGAGTGAGACTCTGAAAGCTTGTGTCTTCAAATAAACCTGTTGGACTATAACCTGGTGTTGTGTAATTTTTGACATCGTAAGGTCAGAAGTAGGGATATTCACCAGTGATGGCACAATTTCAACACTATTCATGACTCCTCAGTACTGAAGCAGTCCATGTCCAAAGTATAGCAAGACTTGGCCATTATCAAGCTTGGGTTGACAAATGGCAAGTTACATTTGTATCACTCGTGGCATAGATTATAATAGCAGGGAGTTCATGTTGGAGCTGTGCAGCATGTTAATAAGCCCACAGCTGGAGTACTGTGTGGTTCTGGTTAACATACTATAGGAAGGATGTGATTGCACTGGAGAGTGTGCAAAGGAGATTCACCAGGATGTTGCCTATGATGGAGCATTTCAGTGATTAAAAGATGCTTGGTAAACGGATGTTTTCTTTGGAGCAGAGATGATGGACCTGATAGGGATGCTTTAAGATTAAGGGGCAAGGACAGGGTGCATAGAAAGCAGTTGCTCCCTTTAGTTGAAGAGTCCACAACAAAGAAGCATAATTTTAAAGTAAAAGGCAGGAAGTTTAGAGGGGATTTAAGGAAAAGGTTTTTCACCCGGAGGGTGGTATGGGTCTGGGATGCACTGTCTGGGAGGGTAGCTGAGGTGGGAAACCTCACAACCTTTAAAAGGTACTTGGGTGAGCACTTGAAATGCCATAACGTTCACGGCTATGGGTCTAGTGGGAGAAAGTGGGACTCTTATAAGTAGTAGTATATTTTCG
>NC_063336.1:19656649-19668012 GCF_021869965.1 Rhincodon typus
GGGTTGCACCTGAACCGGAAGGGCACAAATATCCTGGGAGGGAGGTTTGCTAGAGCTGTACGGGATGGTTTAAACTAGTTTGGCAGGGGATGGGGAACCGGATTTCTAATTCAGAGGATGAGGTATTCAGCCTTCCGACAGACACAACAGGGAGTGAGGTGGTTTATAAAGAAATGCGGTCGATGGAACGTAATTGCGGACACCGAGATGGTTTGAGGTGTGTATACATCAATGCTAGAAGTATCAGAAATAAAGCGGATGAACTTAGAGCAAGGGTCGGTACTTGGAACTACGATGTTGTGGCCATTACAGAAACTTGGGTAACTCAGGGACAGGAATAGTTGTTGGAAGTTCCAGGGTTTAGATGCTTTGAAAGAAATAGGGAGGGTGGAAAAAGAGGTGGGGGAGTGGCATTGCTAGTCAGGGTGAGTATAGCAGCTACTGAAAGGCAGTTCGAGAATGATATGTCTACAAAGTCAGTTTGGGTTGAGGTCAGGAACAAGAAAGGAGCAGTCACTTTCTTGGGTTTTTTTTTTAAACAGACCACCTAATAGTTGCAGAGAAGTGGAGGAGCGGATTGGGAGGCAGATACTGGAAAGGTGCTGAAGTCACAGGGTTGTAGTCATGGGTGACTTCAACTTTCCAAATATTGATTGGAAACATTTTAGTTGTAATAGTTTAGATGGAGCAGATTTTGTCCAGTGAGTTCAGGAAGGATTCCTGACACAGTATGTAGATAGACCAACACGAGGAGAGGCCACTTTGGATTTGGTGCTTGGCAATGAACCGGACCAAGTGTTAGACCATTTTGGCGGTAGCGATCATAACTGTTTCTTTCACGATAGTCATGGATAAGGATAGGTACATACAGCAGGGTAAAGTTTACAATTGGGGGAAGGGTAATTATAATTCTGTTAGGCAAGAACTGGGTAACATAAATTGGGAACAGATGCCGTCAGGGAAGAGCACCACAGAAATGTGGAGATTGTTTAAGGAATGCATTCTGCATGTGCTCGATATGTTTGTCCCTAGCAGGCAGAGAAGATACGGTCGAGTGAGGGAGCCATGGTTCTCCAGAGAGGTCGAACGACTGGTTAAGAGGAAGAAGGAGGCTTATGTAAGGTTTAGGAAAAGAGGAACGGAAAAGGCTCTAGAGGGATACAAGTTAGCCAGGATGGAGCTGAAGAAAGGGCTTAGGAGAGCTATAAGGAGGCATGAGAAAACCTTGGCGGATAGGATCAAGGAAAACTCCAAGGCTTTTTACACGTATGTGCAGAACAAGAGAATGACCAGAGAAAGGGTAGGGCCGATCAAGGATTGTAAAGGGAATTTGTGCACAGAGATAGGAGGGATCCTTAATGAATACTTTTCTTCAGTATTCACAACTGAGAGGGACATAGTTGTAGAGGAGGGCGTTGTGAAACAGGCAGGTAGGCTAGAGGAGGTTGATGTTAGTAAAGAAGATGTGCTAGGAATTCTGAGGAAGTTGAAGATAGACAAGTCCCCCGGGCCTGATGGGATTTATCCAAGGATTCTATGGGAAGCGAGGGACGAGATCGCAGGGCCTTTGGCGATGATCTTTTCGTCTTCACTGTCCACGGGTATAGTGCCGGAAGATTGGAAAGAGGCAACGTCATTCCCTTGTTCAAAAAAGGGAACAGGGATAACCCCGGAAATTACAGGCCAATTAGTCTTATGTCAGTGGTGGGCAAATTATTGGAAAGGGCTCCGAGAGACAGGATTTATGATCACTTGGAAAGGCACAGTTTGATTCGTGATAGTCAGCATGGATTTATGAGGGGTAGATCATGCCTCACAAACCTTAGTGAATTCTTTGAAGAGGTAACCAAACACGTGGATGAAGGTGGAGCAGTGGATGTTGTATACATGGATTTAAGTAAGGCATTTGATAAGGTTCCCCACGGTGGGCTCATGCAGAAGGTAAGGAGGCATGGGATAGGGGGAAATGTGGCAGATTGGATTCAGAATTGGCTGACCCTTAGAAGACAAAGGGTGGTAGTGGACGGAAAATATTCAACATGGTGCTCAGTTACGAGTGGTGTACCACAATGATTTGTTCTGGGTCCTCTTCTATTTGTGATTTTTGTAAATGATTTGGACGAAGGAGTGAAAGGGTGGATTAGCAAGTTCGCCAATGATACGAAGGCAGGTCACGTTGTGGACAGCGCGAAGGGCTGTTCTAGGTTACAAAGGGACATTGATAGAATGCAGAGCTGGGCTGAGAAGTGGCAGATGGAGTTTAACCCTGAAAAGTGTGAGGTGATTCATTTTGGAAGGACAAACTTGAAAGCAGAATACAGGGTTAACAGAAAGATTCTTGGCAGTGTGGAGGAGCACAGGGATCTTGGAGTTCATGTTCACAGTTCCCAGAGAGCTGCCACCCAGGTGGATAGGGTTGTTAAGAAGGCGTAAGGTGTGTTAGCTTTCATTAATAGAGGGATTGCGTTCAAGGGCCGTGAAGTTATGCTCCAGCCATACAAAAGCCTGGTTCGGCCACATCTGGAGTATTGTGTCCAGTTCTGGTCACCTCATTACAGGAAAGATGTGGAAGTGTTAGAAAAGGTGCAGAGGAGATTTACCCAGGACGTTGCCTGGAACGGAGGGAAGGTCTTACGAGGAAAGGTTGAGAGCGCTACGGCTTTTCTCTTTCGAACGACGAAGGATGAGAGGTGACTTGATAGTGGTGTACAAAATGATCAGAGTTATAGATAGAGTAGACCGCCAGAGACTTTTTCCTAGGGTGGAGGTAGCTTTTACAAGGGGACATGGTTTTAAAGTGAAAGGAGGTAGATATCGGGGAGACGTCAGAAGTAGGTTCTTTACTCGGAGAGTGGTAGGGGCGTGGAATGCATTGCCGGAGAGGGCAGTGGAGTCGGCCTCATTAGGGGCATTTAAGCGGCTATTAGATAGGCATATGGATGATAGTATAAGGTAGCGGAGGTTAGATGGACCCGAGGTTTAGGGTAAAAGTTCGGCATAACGTCGTGGGCCTGTACTGTGCTGTACTGTTCTACGTTCTATGTAACTTCCCCGATTTACCAAGGTACAACGTGTGGCAGCACTACAAAGGTCTCAAAATTACCACTTCATAGCCTTCTCCCAAAATTGTGGATTTGTGCAGGTAGTTAAGTTCAATGATATTGCAGTCCCTATATATTTCTATCTATAGTGAAACCCTGGTAAAGACAGCACTCAAGAGCAGAGGTATAGAATCGTGAGTTTTTCAACCAGTGTGTCACAGCACACTGGTGCCCTGCGACCAGCAGTGTACAACAAGGATCAGTGCTGGGTCCTCTACTTTTTATCATTTATATAAATGTGAATGTGAATATAGGAAATATGGTTAGTAAATCTGCAGATTACACTAAAATTGGTGGTATAGTGGAAAGCGAAGGTGGTTATCTCAGAGTACGACAGGACATTGATCAGATGGGCAGCTGGAGCTTAAGTTAGACAAATGTGAGATGTTACATTTTGGTAAGGCAAACCAGGGCAGGACGTGTACAGTTAATGGTAGGGCCCTGGGGAGTGTTGCCGAACACTGAGAACTAGGGGTGCAGGTGCATAGTTCCTTGGAAGTGGAGTTGCAGGTAGACAGATTGGTGAAGGTAGCGTTTGGCACATGTACCTTCATGGATCAGTGCATTAAGTACAGGAGTTGGGATGTCATGTTGCAGCTGTGCAGGAAATTGGTGAAGCCACTTTTAGAATATTGCATTCAAATCTGGTCTCCCTGCTATAGAAAAAGATGTTGTTAAACTTGAATGGGTTCAGAAAAGATTTACAAGGATGTGGCCAAGATTGGAGGGTTTGAGCTATAGGGAGAGGCTGAATAGGCTGGGGATTTTCCCTGGAGTGGAGGCTGAGGGCTGATCTTATAGAGGTTTATAAAATCATGAGGGGCATGGATAGGGTGAATAGCTAAGGCCTTTTTCTCCAGGGTAGAAGAGTTCAAAACTGGAAGGTAGAGGTTTAAGGTGAGAGGGGAAAGAATTAAAAGGGACCTGAGGGGCATCTTTTCACGCAGAGAGTGGTGCATGCATGAAACGAGCTGCCAGAGGTGGAGGAGGAGGAGGCAGGCATAATTACAACATTTAAAAGGCATCTGGATGGGTATATGAATAGGAAGGGTTTAAGAGGGATATGCGTCAAATGTTGGTAAATGGAACTAGGTCAGTTTAGGACATCTGTTCAGTGTGGACAAGTTGACCAAAGAGTCATACGACCAGGTGAGAAGTGTACTCGAAGTTTCTGGGAAGCAGCACTGCTTGACCTGAGTAACAAGGCCACATCTGTACTCCTGATCTCCTCCAGAGCCTCAGCACCTATTAGGAAAGGCAGCATCTTTTGACATTCATTATGCACAGAAAAAGGGAAAATAGCTCAGCTATGTGCCTACTTTCACATGCAATCGCCAGGAATGAGCACACACAGTAAAGATGTGTACAACTGAAGGGACTGTAGAACTGGCTTGCCAGCCTGCACAGATGTTGCCAATGTGTGCACATCCCCACAGGCCCAGGTTTCCCACTAAATTGCAATTTATTTTGGGCTTTGCTTGGATCAATTGCTCAAGAATATTTTCAAACTGTGTCTGTGCTCACAGTCAAAGACGGTGTACTTTTGCCACTGGATTTTAAACATTTGTGCTTTTGATTTTATTTTAGCTTGTTGTATGCGCTGTCGCAAACTTCCTTCGTAAGGCCGTAACCATAGTAAATGTGACATTTATAACCAATCAATTCACCAGAATAAAATGGATATGCCATGGAATTGTTCATCTTATTTGAAGTGTGCCTTGATTCTGAAAAGGTTGAGAACCAGTGGTTTAGAATCTCACCAAGCTTTTGAAAGTCAAAAGACCTGACCCAGTTCCCACAAACAAACCCAGGCCCCAATCTTGTAGAGCACTAACCCCTCATAGGATTTACTATAAAAAGTCATAGCACCAAATTATCTGCCCAATATACAATACAAAAGGTGGACAGAAAACAAATTGAAACAGGATGCTTCTCACGCACACTCGCCCATGTTAAAATGAGAAAGTAATGTCTTTTGGCATGAGTCAATAGCAGCTTTCAACAGAGCAATCCGGTCGGTCTCAATACTCCTCCACTGCACCCCATAATCCTACAAATTTACTTCCTTCAAATGCATCTCCAAGTTACTTTCGAAATTCAGCATTTCCTCTTCCAGGCTTCTAAGCAGCAACTCTTCAGTCATTATCACATGCTGTGCAAAAAGGAGTCTTCCTCACATCACCACCACCAACAATGCCCCCACCCCCCATACATCTTGCCCAATAATGTAAATTTGTGCCCCTTTGCCCTTTCTTCAGCTCTGAGAACAGCTTTTGTTTACCTTATCTAAAGCTGTCATAAACTTGTACACATTTATCAAATCTCGCTTCCACTTTTTTTCCTCCAAAGTCTTCAGCTAAAATCCCTACCTGAAATCATTTTAGTAAATCTCTCTTGAAACCTGTCAAGGTCCTTGATCCTCATACTACAGTGACAACTGAATGCACTTTTCTAGCTGTGACTTAATTAAGAGAAATGTAAAATGTTTGGTATAATTTGCCAAATTTAGCACAATCTCACCTATTCAGGAGACTCAGGATTTCATAGAATTTGCTCACCACGCTCTCGGTATACCTTGTAAAGATGTATGCACATGAACCCACAGGTCCATCCATTCCTGCAATCATTACAACTATGCCATATATCAACCAGTTATAACCTGCTGTTTTCTGTGCTTAAACTGCTTTTGACCATCCTATTCCACAATCCTCAAGTTGGCAACCATCCTCTTATGTTCCAAATTTTCTCTTAAAAGCCACAGACAACATTCACTGAATTCCCTTCACTTACTCTCTCATATTTCATAAAAACATCAAATTAGATTAGTCAAGGATGAACTATCTTTTATGAAATTATGCTGATCTCTAATGAGCTCAAACCTCTCCCAGGAAACTCAGACATTTGGGATTATTGTTACTAAAGCCTTACCCAACACGGAGGTCACAGACATTGGTCTCAAGTTGCTAGAGTAGTTTTTACATCCTTTTGTGAACAAGGGTGTCAACATTTGTCACTCTCCTCTATCCCGTATCTATGGAAAGTAGTAAGATTACAGCAAACCCTGCTGACTCCAACTTAGTAACCTAGAACCTAAGTTGTTGGACAAAATTACCTTTCCATGGAACAAAGTCAGCCTTTTCAGCATCTCCTGACTGCTAATTTTTTACTCCACGCTTTACTTCTTTCATCTCTACTTCAATACTGTCAGCATTCTCTTCCTTAGTAAATACTGAAACAAAGCACGCAGGTGATCTTGCCTTGCCCTGCACCACTAAGCAGATAGATATCACCAACTTTGTAACTAATGGAACACACTTTACTTCTTATTACCCATTTATCCATGATTTTCTGAAAATAGCAAAATGTTTTGAATCTTGTCCCTAAAGAATACTAAATATAAATTGAACTTTTTGATACTGAAATGCTGCAAGATCAGTTGCCTTCCTCTCAGTAGCAAAACAAGTGTCCCTCCTAGTCCTGATCAGGTCGGCAGAGGGTACTTGCTCCTGAGCTTATGCTATGATCTCCTGGGAGATAAGAAGAATAGCAATAAACTGGTTGTTGAAACAGGAGACAAGACCATCTCCTTCCTAGTTGCGCACCAATGAGTACACCAATAACTGTCTCTACTGGGCTGATCCAGTGTCCATTTATTAATTGTACTCTCCAGATATTGAATAGACCAGGGTTAGAAATCTCAACTGGGGAAATAATTCAACTAGTGATAAATGCATATTACAATGTTAAACAAAGATTGAAGGAAATACTGCATTTAAGATTACATCTGTAACCCAAAGGTAATCACTAAATTAGTATTACCTGCAGTATTTTCTCATTAAATTTTTGGGCACCTTTATAAAATGGGAGACACTATCACACTCTACTGCTGAAAGTAGTTCTAAAGAGATCTTTACTTTATCAAACACTGCTCAAAAAAGTTGCAAGTGTTACCCATATATGATACTTTTTCCTAGAGAACCATTCTTGGACCAAGGTTTGTGAATACATAAGCAAAAGTATGATTATAGTGTCAGAGTCCTACAGCACACAGACAGGACCTTCAGCCCAAATGGGTCCATGCCGGCTAAAATGTCCATCCAAGCTAACCCCATATCCTTCTAAACCTTTCCTATCCATGTGTTTGTCCAGATACCTTTTAAATGTTGTTAAGGGACTGCCTCAACCACTTCCGCTGGCAACTCATTCCATATATGTACCACCCTCTGTGTAAAACAAAGCTGCCCCTCAGGTTCCCATGTATTCTTCCCTTCTTACCTTAAACTGTTGCCCTCTAGTCCTTGATTCCCTAACTCTAGGAAAAAACTGAGTGCATTCAGCCTATCCATGCCTCTCATGATCTTATACACTTCTATAAAAGGTCCTCCCTCAGTCTCCTACGCTCTAAAGAAAAAAAGACCTAGCTTGTCCAACCTCTGTGACTCAGTCCCTTTAGTCCTGGCAACATCTTTGTAAATTCCTTCTGCATTCTTTGCAGTTTAATAGCATCCTTCATATAGCAAGGTAACCAAAACTGAACACAATACTCCAAGTGCAGCCTCATCAACATCCTGTACAAAACATTCCAACTTCTATACTCAATGCGCCAAATCCCTTCTTCACTGCCCTACCTGTGACTCCACTTTCAGAGAACTGTGCACCTGAACTCCAAGGATCTTCCAAGGTACACTCAAAGCCCTACCATTCACCATGAAACTCCTACCTTGATTTGATTTTCCAAACTGCAACACCTCTCACTTATCTATATTAAACTCCATTTGCCATCTCTTGGCCCACTTACCCAGCTGATCAAGATCCTGCTGCAATAGATGATAACTTTCGCCACTGTCCACAATTCCACCCTATTTTAGTGACATCCACAAACTTACTAATCATGCCTTGTACATTCTCATCGAAATCGTTGATATAGGTAACAAACAGCAATGGACCCAGTACCAACCCGAGGCACACCGCTAGTCACAGTCGTCCGATAAGCATTCTTCCACTACTACTCTCTGCTTCCTACCATCAAGCCAATTCTGTATCCAATTTGCCAGCTCTCCCTGGATTCCATTTGATCTAACCTTCCAGAGCAGCCTAATGTGTGGAACCTTATCGAAGGCCTTACTGAAACCCATGTAGACTACGTCTACCACCCTGCCCTCAACCACCTTCCTGGTCACTTCAAAGAACTCCAACAAATTTGTAAGGCATGATCTTCCATGCACGATGCCATGCTGACTACTCCTAATCAAACCCTGACTTTCTAAATGCATGTACATCTTATCCCTCAGAATCTTCTCAAGTAACTTTCCGACCACAGATGTTAAGCTTACAGATCTATAATTCCCAGGTATTTTTCTTTGCAGTCCAACTGGAATAAGAACACAACATTTGCTACCCTCCAGTCTTCAGGGACCTCACCCGGAGCTAACGATGATGCAAATATATCAGCCAGGGCACCCACAATTTTTTCTCTAGCCTCTTGCAGGGTTCTTGGATATGTCTGATCAGGAGCAGGAGCAGGAGATTTATCCATCTTCATACATTCCAATACTTTCAACACCTCCTCTACTCTAATGAGGACTGTCCCCAAGATATCGCCACTAACTTCCGAAGTCTTCATGTCTTTCTCCACAGTAAACACAGGAGAAGTATTCATTGAGGATCTTGTCCATCTCCTGCAGTTCCACACATACATGCCCACTCTGGTTCTTGAACGTTCCTATTCTTTCTCCTTTAACATACTGAAAGAATCTCTTCGGATTCAGCTTAATCTTGTTAGCCAAAACTCCCTCATGCCCCTTTTTCACCCTCCAGATTTCCTTCTTCAGTAAACTCTGTACCGCCTATATACCTCCAGGGATTCCCTTGATCCCAGCTGCCTGTATTGGAGCCATGCCTCCTCCTTTTTTAGAACATAGAACAGTAGAGCACAGGACAGGCCCTTCGGCCCACGATGTTGTGCCAAACTTTTACCCGATCCTAATGTCTATCTAACCTCCACCCCTAACTAATACTATCATCCAAATGCCTATCTAATAGCCGCTTACATGCCCCTAATGAGGCCGACTCCACTACCCTCTCCAGCAATGCATTCCACCCCCCGACCACTCCAAGTAAAGAACCTACCTCTGATGTCTCCCCTATATCCTTAAAACTATGCCCCCTCGTAATAATTACCTCCACCCTAGGAAAAAGTCTCTGGTGGTCTACTCTATCTATAACTCTGATCATTTTGTACACCTCTATCAAGTCACCTCTCATCCTTCGTCGTTCTAAACAGAAAAGCCCGAGTTCTCTCAACCTTCCCTCGTAAGACCTTCCCTCCATTCCAGGCAACATCCTAGTAAATCTCCTCTGCACCTTTTCCAACGCTTCCACATCTTTCCTGTAATGAGGTGACCAGAACTGGACACAATACTCCAGATGTGGCCGAACCAGGCTTTTGTACAGCTGGAGCATAACTTCACAGCTCTTGAACGCAATCCCTCTATTAATGAAAGATAACACACCATACGCCTTCTTAATAACTCTATCCACCTGGGTGGCAGCTTTCAGGGAACTGTGGACATGAACCCCAAGATCCCTCTGCTCCTCCACACTGCCAAGAATCTTTCCGTTAACCCTGTATTCTGCTTTCAAGTTTGTCCTCCCAAAATGAATCACCTCACACTTTTCAGGGTTAAACTCCATCTGCAACTCCTGAGCCCAGCTCTGCATCCTATCAATGTCCCTTTGCACAAAAACAAAGTTGCTGGAAAAGCTCAGCAGGCCTGGCAGCATCTGTGGAGGAGAAAACAGAGTTAATGTTTCGGGTCCGGTGACCCTTCCTCAGAACCTTAATGTCCCTTTGTAACCTAGAACAGCCCTCCGCACTGTCCACAACGCGACCCACCTTCGTATCGCCCGCGAACTTACTAATCCACCCTTCCACTCCTTCATCCAAATCATTTACAAAAATCACAAATAGAAGAGGGCCCAGAACAGATCATTGTGGTACACCACTCGTAACTGAGCACCATGTTGAATATTTTCTGTCCACTACCACCCTTTGTCTTCTAAGGGTCAGCCAATTCTGAATCCAATCTGCCACATTTCCCCCTATCCCATGCCTCCTTACCTTCTGCATGAGCCTACCATGGGGAACCTTATCAAATGCCTTACTTAAATCCAGGTATACCACATCCACTGCTCCACCTTCATCCACATGTTTGGTTACCTCTTCAAAGAATTCAATAAGGTTTGTGAGGCATGACCTACCCCTCACAAATCCATGCTGACTATCATGAATCAAACTGTGCCTTTCCAAGTGATCATAAATGCTATCTCTCAGAGCCCTTTCCAATAATTTGCCCACCACTGACATAAGACTAACTGGCCTGTAATTTCCAGGGTTATCCTATTCCCTTTTTTGAACAAGGGAATGACGTTTGCCTTTCTCCAATCTTCCGGCACTATACCCGTGCACAGTGAGGACGAAAAGATCATCGCCAAGCACCAAATCCAAGGTGGCCTCTCCTCATGTTGGTCTATCTACATACTGTGTCAGGAATCCTTCCTGAACGCACTGGACAAAATCCGCTGCATCTAAGCTAATACAACTAAAATGGTTCCAATCAATACTTGGAAAGTTGAGGTCACCCATGACTACAACCCTGTGACTTCTGCACCTTTCCAGTATCTGCCTCCCAATCCGCTCCTCCACTTCTCTGCAACTATTTGTTGGGTTTTTTACAGCCCCCCTAAGTGACTGCTCCTTTCTTGTTCCTAACCTCAACCCAAACTGACTTTGTAGACATATCATTCTCGAACTGCCTTTCAGTAACTGCTATACTCGCCCTGACTAGCAATGCCACTCCCCCACCTCTTTTTCCACCCTCCCTATTTCTTTCAAAGCATCTAAATCCGGAACTTCCAACAACCATTCCTGTCCCTGAGTTACCCAAGTTTCTGTAATGGCCACAACATCGTAGTTCCAAGTACCGACCCTTGCTCGAAGTTCATCCGCCTTATTTCTGATACTTCTAGCATTGAATTATACACACCTCAAACCATCTTTGTGCCCACAATTATGCTCCATCGACCGCATTTCTTTATTAACAACCTCACTCCCTGTTGTGTCTGTCGGAAGGCTGAATACCTCATCCTCTGAATTACAAATCCGGTTCCCCATCCCCTGCCAATCTAGTTTAAACCATCCCGTACAGCTCGAGTGAACCTCCCTCCCAGGATATTTGTGCCCTTCCGGTTCAGGTGCAACCC
>NC_063336.1:19668512-19670776 GCF_021869965.1 Rhincodon typus
CTTTGCTACCTTTCTTAAACAATGGAACAATATTAGTCACCCTCCAGTCTTCCGCAACTTCACCAGTTGCTAAAGATGAAGCAAAAATCTCTGCAAGGGCCTCTGCAGTTTCTTCCCTAGCCTCCCACAATGTCCGAGGATGGACTTGATCAGGCCCAGGGGACTTAGCCACCTTAATGTGCTTTTAAGGCTGCAAATACCTCCACTCTGGTAATATGAATGCAGTCGAAAACATCCCCTCTTGTTTCCGTTACTTCCTTAGCATCCATGATTCTATCCTCCATAAACGCTGAGGAAATATTCATTAAAAATCTGCCCCATCTCCTGTGGCTCCTCATGCTGATCTTTAAAGGGATTTTTTTCTCTCCCTAGCCACCCTCTTACCCTCAATATATTATATCCTCCTATCTTTTTCCATAACTATGTTGAAACTAAGAGGAAAAAAAACTCAAAAGAACTGCGGATGCTGTAAATCAGGAACAAAAACAAAGTTGCTGGAAAAGCTCAGCAGGTCTGGCAGCATCTGTGGAGGAGAAAACAGAGTTAACGTTTCGGGTCCAGCAACCCTTCCTCAGAACCTGTTCTGAGTCAGTTCGGAGGAAGGGTCGCCGGACCCGAAACGTTAACTCTGTTTTCTCCTCCACAGATGCTGCCAGACCTGCTGAGCTTTTCCAGCAACTTTGTTTTTGAAACTAAGAGAGTTATGGTCACTGGACCCAAAGTGCTGTCTGACTGATACTTCAGTCACTTGCTCGACCTCATTTCCTAAGAGGCGGTCCATTGTTGCACCCTCCCTGAGTATGGCCCTCTACATGCTGATTTCGGAAACTTTCTTGGACGCATTTGACAAATTCCGCCCCATCCGGGCCTTTTACACTCTGGGTGGCCAGACAATTCGGGGGTAATTAAAATTTCCAGCCAATACTACTGTATTAATCCTCCAGGTATCTGCAGTCTCTCTACACATCTGCTCCTCTAGTACCTGCTGGCTGTTTGGGGGTCTATAATACAGTTCCCACAGACTGACCATCCCCTTCTTGTTTCTAAGTTCTAACCACATGGCCTAATTTGATGACCCCTTAAGAATATCCTGTCTAAGCACTGTTGTTATGTCCTCCCTTATCAAAACAGCAACTCCCCCTCCTCGCTTACTTGTGTTTCTGTATCCTGGAACATTGAGCTGCCAGTCCTGCCCTTTTCTCAGCCATGTTTCTGTTATGGCTATAATATCCCAGTCCCTAAAGTCAGTCCATGCTCCGAGCACATCTGCCTTACTAGTCAGGCCTTGTGAGTTGAAACAAATACACTTTATACCAGAAGTCCTTTACCTCCTTTTTACTGTGCCCCTGGCTGTCCTGAATAGTAAATTTGCTCTTGATGGCTAATGCATTTTCCCTTGACTTCTCAATGGCCCCTCTCTTATTCAGAGTCCCCCCCCTGCCAATGAAACTAGTTGCCTCTGGGCAATTAGGGATGGGCAATAAATGCTGCCTGGTCAGTGATGCCCTCATCCCGTGAATGAATAAAGGAAAAAAAATCTGAATTTGCGTTTAAAGCATAATTTCTTTGTAAATCTTTTGTTTCACAAAGACACATTCAGCTAAAACGATATGAACATTTCATGCTAAAATGCTAAGATGATGTAATTTGATTTTGGCAGTACCTGTAGGATTAGTTTTAAAGTTGTGTTCTTTCAGGGAGGGATTGTTGGAAACCCTTCACGGTTACAGTACGTTATTTGGAGTGTGGTGCTTCTGAGGATGTTTTAGATCAAACATTATTCATAACGTTACATTTTTCAGAGCAGCATGAATTTTGTTTGATATAAAAGTGACCCTAAGAATATTAGAAAAGTTGCAGTGGTTTAACTTAGTCGCTACAATAGAACCATTGCAGTTGTTTTTGTAGAGTATGTTTGTACTAGCTCTTGCAAATTTCAGAAACAGTTTTCTCTAAGTGCTCCGTTGTGGAATATTAGACATTGCATTGAAGTCATCTGTTTGTCTTATTAAGTCTGTTCATCTCTTTAAAACTATTAAAAATGTTGCCTCCTACTTTGCTCTTAAAAATGAGTATCCAAATTTTCTTAATAAAAACCAAGAGAACTGCAGATGCTGTAAATCAAGAACAAAAACAAAGTTGCTGGAAAAGCTCAGCAGGTCTGTGAAGGAGAAAACAGAGTTAACGTTTCGGGTCCGGTGACCCTTCCACAGAACCTTTCTCCTTCACAGATGCTGCGAGACCTGCTGAGCTTTTCCAGCAAC
>NC_063336.1:19671176-19685883 GCF_021869965.1 Rhincodon typus
ATGAAGATATAACAGTCTTTCCTTCTATCAAAGTTTCTCATGCTGCAGAAGTCCACTGTGTGAACAAATAAATATTTAATCCTAACTCTTCTCTACAATTGTAAATTGATGGCACATCACTGGTTTCTTAACAAGCTAAAACAGAATGAATGTGGAAATAAAGGAGATCAAAAGTCATCTGAAGTAAGAAAATTGCTTTCCCTCACTTCTTGCCTTTGCCTCGCATCCATGATGTGCATAGCTAAAAGTACTCATTGAAATGAATAAATCATTTAAGTATTTAATAAAATACTTGCAAAAGACTTGTATAGTATGCTGTCCATAGCAGTCGAAACCCAAATGTTAGTCATAATATATAAAATATTCAAAAATATAGTGGAGCTACAGTTTGTAAAGAATATAAGTAACCATAGATATGCTAATTACATTTTATTTTCCTGGTTATTTGGCTTAATTTGAAAAACTATTTAAAAACTTCATAAATTTAGGGAATATGATCGTTTCTATGAAAGGTTTACTAAAGAAATGTATATTGATTTTCTGATCTCTAACCAGAAAAATAGACATTTAATCAGCGGACACTTAATTTAGCAGAAAAGCTGCAGACAACTTGGTGTGAGAGTTGAGCTGGATGAAATTTACATGAGAGCTGATGTATAAAATATTGCCATCTTGCTTGAAAGAATGATCAAATACTGAAAGTGTCCCTTAACATTGCAAATGGTGAATTCTTTCTACCAGTAAATCATTTGTATTTGTTCATTCATGGAATGTTCGTGTTGTTCGTTTACTTCAGCGTTTACTTCCCATCGCTAGATGTTCTTGAGACAGTGGTGAGCTGCCGCCTTTAACCACCGTAGTTCATTGGTGTATGTTCACACCCAATGTAACGGGTTTTGACTTAGTTTGGATTCTAATCATCTGTTTAACTTTGTCATGAGATTTGGGGATGGCTTACCACCTATGGTTCCTATCTAATTTGCTATCTGTGGCAACAAACCAGTAGCATTTACAAAATAAGATTGGTGACACATTTCAGAGTAATGGGTTAATACCGTCTTCTGAATTTACAAGTTGTGTGTGAAATGAATTTTGACTGTCTGTCTTCCAGGGTAGAAATGTCAATTACTAGGCAACATAGGTTTAAGGTACAAGGGGGAAGGCTAAAAAGCGATTTGAGAGGCAAGTTTTTACACAGAGGGTGGTAAGTGCCTGGAATGTGCTGCTGGAAGAGGTGGTGAAAACAGCACAATAGTGATGTTTCAGAGGCATCTTTACAGAAACATGAGGGAATAAAGGGAGATAGTAGGAACTGCAGATGCTGGAGAATCCGAGACAACAAGGTGCAGGGCTGGATGAACACAGCAGGCCAAGCAGCATCATAGGAGCAGAAAGGCTGACGTTTCGGGCCTAGACCCTTCACCAGAAATGGGGGAGGGGAAGGGGGTTCTGAAATAAATAGGGAGAGAGGGGGAGGCGGATAGAAGATGGATAGACGAGAGGATAGGTGGAGAGGAAACAGACAGGTCGAAAAGGCGGGGATGGAGCCAGTAAAGGTGAGTGTAGGTGGGGAGTTAGGGAGGGGATAGGTCAGTCCAGGGAGGACGGACAGGTCAAGGGGGCGGGAGGAGGTTAGTAGGTAGGAGATGGGGGTGAATGTAGATATTGTCACAGTTGGGGCCAAATTGGGAAGGCTTGAATGTGGATTGTAGTCCATTGGGGATGATCTGGTTCCGTAGGCAGGTACTAAGAAAGGTGATGTGGCTGTAGTACCTCTCCACCTATCTTCTCCTCTATCCATCTTCTATCCACCTCCCCCTCTCTCCCTATTTATTTCAGAACCCCCTTCCCCTCCCCCATTTCTGATGAAGGGTCTAGGCCCAAAACGTCAGCCTTTCTGCTCCTATGATGCTGCTTGGCCTGCTGTGTTCATCCAGCTCTGCACCTTGTCTCAGATTCTCCAGCATCTGCAGTTCCCACTATCTTTGATTCAATTTTAACCCCACTGCGAAGCCTCTTCTAAGGATGCCTAGCCTGAAGAAGTTACCCTCCTCCCTCTGGACAAACCTCAGGGGATCTCTTCCCCCACTGCAACTCTCTCGTAATCTCTTCGGCCTTGAAACTGCTCGACCATGACCTGAAGCAAACCAGGTACTACAGCCACATCATCTTTCTTAGTACCTGCCTACGGAACCAGATCATCCCCAATGGCCTACAATCCACATTCAAGCCTTCCCAATTTGGCCCCAACTGTGACAATATCTACATTCACCCCCATCTCCTACCTACTAACCTCATCCCGCCCCCTTGACCTGTCCATCCTCCCTGGACTGACCTATCTCCTCCCTAACTCCCCACCTACACTCACCTTTACTGGCTCCATCCCCGCCTTTTTGACCTGTCTGTCTCCTCTCCACCTATCTTCTCCTCTATCCATCTTCTATCCGCCTCCCCCTCTCTCCCTATTTATTTCAGAACCCCCTTCCCCTCCCCCATTTCTGATGAAGGGTCTAGGCCCGAAACGTCAGTCTTTCTGCTCCTATGATGCTGCTTGGCCTGCTGTGTTCATCCAGCTCTGCACCTTGTTGTCAGGGAATAAAGGGATATGGACTGCAGAGAGTAGAAAGGTTTTTAGTTTAGAAAGCTATTCTGTGTTGGAAGGCTTGGTGGGTTGAACAGCCTGTTCCTGTGCTGTACTGCTTTGTTCTTTGTTCAAACCCAGTTTTTAGTAGATATGAGCTGCTGGTAAAACTTGCTCATAATTTGGCATTGGGAAATAGTTTCACCTTGATCCACGTCAGACTTTCTCAGGTTGAGCAGACTGAGTCAACGTGTTTCGCTTTGGAGGAAGATAAATGTTCATATCTGTTTTATTCTGCTGTAGCTGCTGTATCTGCCCTGAATTAGTATTATTTTTAAACTTTGAAATATACACTTCGTATCAGTGCAAAATTCTCAAAATAAAAATCATCACATTCAGGGGGCTTCACTAATGTACTGTTATGTAAACTTGCTTCCAAACTTAGTACTAAATTGCCTATTGTGGATTTGAGCTAGGGTCAAGACTGTGTAAAGGTACTTGAGTCAGAAGTCACATGACACCAGGTCATAGTCCAACAGGTTTATTTGAAATCTCAAGCATTTGGAGCATTGCCCCATCATCAGGTGAAATCCTCTTCAACCTGTACGTTTGCCTTAAGAGAATCCTGGACTAGGACTCCCTAGTCCCTTTCCACGTCAGAGTTCTGAATTTTCTCCCCATTTAGAAATAGAAAATATGCCTCTATTCTTCCTACCAAAGCGCATGACCTCACGCTTTCCCACATTGTACTCCATCTGCTACTTCTTTGCTCACTCTCCTAACCTGTCTAAATTCTTCTGCAGCCTTCCTGCCTCCTCAATACTACCTGTCCCTCCGCCTATCTTTGTATCATCTGTAAACTTAGCCACAATGCCCTCAGTTCCTTCACCTAGATTATTAATGTATAAAGTGAAAATCCCAACACTGACCCTTGTGGAACACCGGCTGCCATCCTGAGAAGGAGCCTTTTGTCCCCACTTGCTTTCTCCAAGACAGCCAATCTTCTATCCATGCTAGTACCTTGCCTCTAACACCATGGGCTCTTATCTTACTCAGCAGCTTCCTGTGTGGTACTTTGCCAAAGGCCTTCTGGAAGTCTAAGTAGATAATGTCCATTGGCTCTCCTTTGTCTAACATATGCCAGCACTTGCAACCCAGCCATTCAAAGAATATCACCATTCTGAAAGGGTGTCAGGTCTGGTTAGTCAACACTTCTTCGTGAGAAAGAACAAGAAAGAAACTATACACAACTTGAAAGAGTTTTGTTTTGGTTGAGCAATTCTTTGTGTTGCATTCCTGTTTTGCAGTATCGTGTGGAGTCGATGATGCTGCGTTTTGCCAAGCCAATGAACTACATAGCTGTAACTCCCAGTATCCAACAGCGATCTCATATGAGAGCTCCTCAGTGCATTCCTCTTGTGATGGAGCCCGAATCTCGCTTCTATAGCAACTCGGTCCTGGTTCTGGATTTTCAGTCCCTGTACCCTTCTATTATTATAGCTTACAACTATTGCTACTCTACATGCCTGGGTAATATTGACTACCTTGGAAAGTAAGACATTTTGCTTATCTGATTGTATTTTGCATCGAAAAGAACTGTGACTAGATTCAGGTGGTTCAGAAAAAAAGATGATGTTTAAACCACAGCTGTTTCTCTTTTTTTTTGGAGTACCTTGAAGTTTGTTCCACATTGGGCAGTAACAGAATCTATGGAAGCTTGCTGCTGACGCACATTCTGCCGACATAGACTGCAATATTATGTTTGTTACTTTAATTCAAAAGAAAATAGATGATACAACCTACATAATGCAACAGAAGTTGGTTCACCTTATAGTAAAAAAGTGAAGATTAGCTATATAACTCAAAATACATTGTAATTAAAATACCCTCCAGGTGAGGATTTTAAGATGTGATTTAAAATCAACAATAACATAATTTTAATATATCAGCTGTTGCGCAGCTACGTTCAGCTAGAGAGAGGCACCTAAGCCCTTTGAAATTAATCTTAAATTAGTAAAACTTTACAGCACGATTCCTGCGCAGTTTGCTGCTTTTTCAACATTGCGATGACGAAAATTCTCGAAATTATTTTTAAAATATTTGCACCAGTCTGTTGATGAATATGTCTGCCAGTAGTTTCTTCTAGAGTGGAAGGAAAGTTGAGTTTCATGCCTGAAATACTTGAATTTTGAGGATTTGGAAGTTATCTCAAAAGTATCATCTGTCACGATAATAAAAGCAAAATTCTGGAAAAGCACAGCAGGTCTGGCAGCATCTGTGGAGAGGAACAGTCAACGTTTTGAGTCCAATATAACTTCTTCAGAACCGAAAGGAGCTGGAAATTTTTTTAGGCTTTAGACAGAGGGGGGAAGAGGAGCAAGTGGAACAGATGGTGAGGATGCCCAGAGCAAAAGATAAAAGTAGTGATAATGGTGGTATAGAAATGATGGAGGTGTAAATGTAAGTGAGAAAATGTTTCTGCTCTGCTGAGCTATCTGTCACTACCCAGCCCACAGTCTCAATTGCTCAAAACCGAGAGGAAGACCAATTCGGTGTGGTACAATCTAGTGCGATTCACCAGTATTCTGCAATGTTTCAATACCTGAGTTTAGTTTGCATCCGCAAGTCATTTCTCACTGCTGCCTCTTAATATGAGAAAGATGATAGTGAAAATGCAATTACTTTCTCATTTTGACTTTGCTATTCTCTTGGCTCCCATGTATCAGATCTGTCCGCTGGAGAAAGTGTGGTTGTGCACTGGCAGCGCAAGAGCGAAACTTTTGATGTTATTTACCACGAATAAAAACAAAATTTTCCTTGTTTCTTTTATCAGAGACGAAGAATTTAAATTTGGCTGCATTTCGCAGAAAGTGCCTCCAGAGTTACTTCACCGGCTTTGGAATGACATCACTATATCACCAAATGGAGTGGCCTTTGTTAAGGTATGACTTAAAGTCTTCTCGATATATAGTATTGAAGGTAAAACTAATTGAGATATGTTGTAAAGTCATTCTAAGAATATTGAATGCATTTTTATTGTTAGAATTATTGATTGGAATACCTGGGTTGCAAGGTGCTGTTGACAACGTAGATACTTTTTACCGTGAGCTGAAACCAAATCACCTTTTTTGTTTATTTACTCATAGGACATGGGCATCGCTGGTTGGCTAGCATTTATTACCTGTCCCTAGTTGCCCTTATGAAGATAGTGGTGAGCTGCAGCCTTGTACCACTGTGGTCCATATCCTGTAGGTTGACCCACAATGCCAGTAGAGAGGGAATGTCAGGACTTCAACCCCGGTAACAGTGGAGGAACACCGATATATTTCCAAGTCAGGATGATGAATGGCTTGGAGGGGATCTTGCCGATGGCGGTGTTCCCATGTATCTGCTGCCCTTGTCCTTCTACAAAGAAGTGGTTGTGGATTTGGATAAGGATCTTTGAATTTTTGCAGTGCATTCTCTGGTAATGCACATTACTGCTGCTGAGTGGTTTTGGTGTATGGAGTGGATATTTGAGGATCTGATCAAGCAGACTGCTGGGACAAACCAAGCCTGAGAATAGATTTCAGCTAAGAAGGTCAATCAGTAGCCCAGTTTCAAAACATGAATGTCACCGGTTTGTATATTGCTGATCCTAAACTTTATTTTACAAACTTCTATTTCTAAAGCTTTCACAATAATATTTAAATATCAAGAAGTGTAGGTGAAGAGTGTGTCTTTCCTCTTTTTAAAGATCTGTGAAGAAATAGAATCATAGAATCAGTACAGTCCAGACAGAGGCACCTCGTCCCATTGAATCTGCACTGACCCTCCAAAAAGCATCCCACCCTATTACCATAAACCCACATTTACCATGGCCAATCCTTCTAGCCTGGACATTATGGGGCAATTTAGTATGGTCAATCCACCTAAGTTCTACATCTTTGGACTGAGAGAGGAAACTGCAGCACCTGGTGAAAACCCACACAGGCATGGGGAGAGCATGCAAACTGCACACTGTCCGTCACCCAAGCCTGGAATTGAACCTGGGTCCCTGGCACTGTGTTGCAGTAGTGCTGACTGATGTGCCACCATGCCACCCACAAATAGATTGAAACAGAAAGAACTGTGGATGCTGTAAATCCGAAATAAAAACACAAAATTGCTCAATGCTCAGCAGGTCTGGCAGCATCTGTAGAGAGAAGTCAAAGGTAACGTTTCGGATCGAGTGACCTTTCCTCAGAACTGATGTTAGCTAGGAAAATGTCAATTTTATATGCAGAAGATAGGGTGCAAATATGCAGAAAATATTGATCCTGCTTGCATATCTTCCTTAGGAACTTTGTTATAAGAAAATGAATTATCTCTGGCATGAAACAGCAATGTACCACAGACTACTAAACAGCAGCAGCTGTGCAGGCAGCGCTAATTACTTTAATTAGCGCAGTGTAGACCGGATAGTTTGGGTCTCTTGTGTCTCCAACTGAATAAATGTATGATTTGATTGAGGCCCTTTTCAAAATAAGGAAGGGTTTGGTCGGACAGACATAGAAGTGTCCCTGCTTTTGTGTGAGACCAAAATTTAAGGGTCTTTATTAAATCTAAGGAACTTACAGAAACTTCATTTACACACACTATTTAGAATGTGGAATGCATTACCACTAGTCGTTGAGGCAAATAGCATTTAAGTGAAGCTCAATAAGCACATGAAGAAAGGAATAGAAGAATATACAGAGGATTAAATTAAGAGGGAGGAGACGAGTATAAACACCATCTCAGACCTGTTTATTGAATGGTCTATACCTTGGCTGTAAATTTTATACGTTGTATTAGTTTGGCTCTGGTTAATTCAAATGAAAGAAAACTGCAAAACAAAGGTTGACCTGCTCATTTGGTGTGAAGCAAGATTTAAATGCTTTTCTAGATTCAGCATTTTCATAAACCTGTGTTGATATTGCTGTTGTAGCCATCTGTGCGGAAAGGTGTGTTACCAAGCATGCTTGAAGAGATACTGAAAACCAGAATCATGGTGAAAGATGTGATGAAAGCCCACAAGAAGGACAAAGCCCTTACAAAACTGCTTCATGCTCGACAGCTGGGTCTAAAGCTCATCGCCAACTTCACTTATGGTTACACTGCTGCTAACTTTTCTGGAAGAATGCCATGTGTTGAGGTATTTTAATGATACAGAGGCTGTACATTTTCCTAAGATTTTTCAATTTTAAATTAATTAAAAGCCTCCAATTGAACCCAATGTGGGCTGCACATGTAAAATTTTGTGCATGTTTGTTTAGTAACTTAAAGCTTTATTTGGCCAGAATGACCTGTTTCTAAGTTGTAACATTGTAAGCAATTATAGAGTACTAATTATTTTATATATAATGTATTGCAGCAAACTATTAGGAAGGCTAGTGGATTGTTAGCCTTTGTTACAAGAGGTTTTGAGTACAAGCGTAATGAAATCTTACCTCGATTGTACAGAAGCCTGGTTAGATCTCACCTGGAATACTGTACGCAGCTTTGGCCTCCTAATCTCAGGAGGGTTATTAGTGCCATTGGGGAAGCGCAGCAAAGGTTCATCAGGCTTGTTCCCATGACAGCCGGCCTGTCCTATGATGAGATATTGGGCAAACTGGGCCTGTGTTTTGTAGAGTCAGGGTTTTACAGCACGAGAAGATGCCCCTCAGACCATTGTGTCTGCACCAGTCATCAAGCAACTATCTATTCTAGTACCATTTTCCAGCACTTGGCCCATAGACTTGTTTGCTATGACACTTCGTGTTCATCTAAATACTATGAAAATGTTGTGATGGTTATCACCATAATGCCCTTTTTCGGCAGTGCGTTCCAGATACCCTCTAAACCTCCTGCCCTTACCTTAAATCTAGGTTTCCCAGTTAGTGATCTCTAATCTAAGGGGAAATATTTCTTCCTCTCTACCATAGGCCCCCATAATTTTGTACACCTCCAAGTTCTGCCCCACCCCCACTTTTCCTTCTCTACTGTAAGGAAAGCAGCCAGAAGTGTCTCTTCAAAGCTGAAATACTCCAGCCCAGGCAACATCCTGGTGAATCACCTCTGCTGCACTGTAAGGACTGTACGTTTTTATATTTTTAAATAAATTGTGCACTGAAATGAGAGAGATCTATTCTAAAAATGAAGGGTGCTACAGTTTTGAAAACCAAATGAGCTGACATCCATGCCAGCCATTGTATAAACAGCTGTTTGAATAAACAATAATTGAAGAGTTGAGTTACAGACAATTTGGAACAGAGGGGATGTACAACACAGCTTTTACTGCCAATAAACAGTTGATTGATAACTGGTCACTAGCCCACCAACCAATGACCGAGACCTTTGTACTTTCTAGCAAAAGCGTTGGTTCTTGGGTAACTGAACAGTTTGGAACAAGAAATATATTAGAGCAAGAGAAATTTTCAGTTCTCCCCCCAGCTTAGTTGTAGCCTCTGTCTGTTCTCTGCAGTCAGCAATCACTGTAATCCTTAAGGAACTCAGTTTATCCTTTCTGCAACAGTTGCTGTAAGCTGTGACTTTTAACTGACAAGTCAGAACATTTTGCGTCCTACCAACCAGTAGAAGCATCCAGAGAAAGACTACTGAAGCAATGCGCTGAGCAGCAGAAGAGTCATAAAGATCATCTCAACAACAGCAGCTGGGAACAAAGACCGTTGAACTACTGTCTTTCCATTTTCTCCTCTCTATCCATAGTCTATTTAACCCTATCTGTTTGGAGAGTTTATTAAGGGATTAGAGTTTTAATTAGTAATGTTATAGGACGACAGGTTATAAATGTTAGTCTATACATTGAGTCTAATTACTTAAAAGAAGTAATCATTCTTGTTCAGTCCAGAAACTTGGTCTTCGCTTTCTAATAATCAGTCTCTGAAAGTCAGGTAAGTTGGGAAACTTTTCATACTTTATGAAATGGCTAAGTTCTGTGACAATGCTGGGAATAGTTGGGCTCAATACCCAGTGTGCTAACACAGTGGGTTGTAGCAGCAATCACATCCTTCCCATAGTGGTATAACCAAAACTGTATGCAATAATTCAGTTGTGACCTAACTAACATCTTCACTGTAACCTCCTTGCTGTTGTGGAAAACTGCCCAATTCTGGAATTCTGCCCTTCAGTCACTGTTTCAACCAAAGCTGTACTGAGGTCAGGAGCTGTGTGGCCATGGTGGAACCTGAACTGACCATTAATGAGCAGATTATTGCTAATCAAGTGCTGCTTGATAGCAATATTTATGACCTCTTCCATCACTTTACTGATGATAAAGAGTAGACTGATGGGGCACTAATCGGTCAGGTTGGATTTGTCCTGCTTATTGTGTACAGGAGATACGTGGTCAATTTTCCACTCTTGTCGGCTAGATGCCAGTGTTGTAGATGTACTGGAACAGCTTGGTTAGTGGCACGGCACATTGAGCACAGCAAGTCGGTCTTAGTGCCAGAACATTGCCATAGCCCACAGCTTCCAGCTGTTTCTTGATATTGTATAGAGTGAATCAAATCGGCTGAAGAATGGCATCTGTGATGCAAGGGTCCTCTTGAGGAGGCCGAGATGAATCATCCATGATTATCACAAATGCTTCAGCCTTATCTTTTGCTTTGGCGTGCTGGGCTCCCCCATTAGTAACACTGAGGATGTCTGTAGAGCTGCCTCCAGTGAGTTGTTTAAATTATCCACCACTGTTCGTGACTGGATGCAGCAGCATAGCAGAACACTTCAATGGCCTTTACTCAAACTATCCACATGACTCTTCCTTTGGCAGTTCATTTCACACATGAGCCACTGTGTTTTTAAAAAAAAAAAGTTTGACGTTGTGTTGAGGTTGTACGGACCGTTGGTGGGGCCCCTTCTGCAGTACTTGTGCAGTTCTGGTCACCCTGTTATAGAAAGGATAATATTAAATTGAAGAGGGTTCAGAAAAGATTTACCAGGACATTGCTGAAATGGAGGGTTTGAGTTATATAAAAATAGGATTGGTTGGCTGGAACTTTTTTCACTGGCGCCTGTAGAAACATAGAACAGTACAGCACAGTACAGGCCCTTCGGCCCATGATGTTGTGCCAACCTATTATCCCCTCTAAGATCAAATTAAGCTGCATACTCTTTGTTTTATCATCCATGTGCCTATCCAAGTGTCGCTTAAATGTCCCTAATGTATCTGACTCAACTACCATCGCTGGCAGTGCATTCCACGCACCCACCACTCTGTGTGAAGAACCTACCTCTGACATCTCCCCATACCTTTTTCCAATTCCCTTAAAATTATGCCCCCTTGTGACAGTCAGTTCCGCCCTGGGGAAAAAAGTCTCCGGCTATTCACTCTATCTATGCCTCTCATCATCTTGTACACCTCTATCAAGTCCCCTCTCATCCTCCTTTGCTCCTATGAGAAAAGCCCTAGCTTTCCTCAACCTTTCCTCATAAGACCGGGCCTCCAGTCCAGGCAACAACCTGGTAAATCTCCTCTGCACCCTCTCTAAAGCATCCACATTCTTCCTATAATGAGGCGACCAGAACTGAACACAATATCCCAAGTGTGGTCTACCAGAGTTGCAATTTAACCTCTCGGCTCTTAAACTCAATTTCCCTGCCAATGAAAGCCAACACACCGTACACTTTCTTAACAACCCTGTCAACTTGAGTGGCAACTTTGAGGGATCGATGGACGTGGACCTCAAGATCCCTCTGTTCCTCCACACTGCCAAGAATCCTGCCATTAATCCTGTATTCTGCATTCAAATTCAACTTTCAAAAATTAATCACTTCACACTTTTCCAGGTTGAATTCCATCTGCCACTTCTTTGTCCAGTTCTGCATCCTGGCAATGTCCTGTTGCAGCCTACAACAGCCCTCCACGCTATCCGCAACTCTACCAACCTTTGTGTTATCAGCAAACTTACTAACACACCCTTCCACTTCCTCATCCACGTCATTTATAAAGATCACAAAAAGCAGAGGTCCCAGAACAGATCCCTTTGGAACACCACCGGTCACCAAGCTCCAGGCTCAATACTTTCCGTCTACTGCCACCCTCTGTCTTCCATTGGACAGCCAATTCTGTATCCAGACAGCCAAATTTCCCTGAATCCCACGCCTCCTTACTTTCTGAATGAACCTAGCATGGGGAACCTTATTAAATGCCTTGTTAAAAATCCATATACACCACATCCACCGCTCTACCTTCATCAGTGTCTTTTGTCACATCCTTAAAGAATTTATTAAGGCTTGTGAGGCATGACCTGCCCCTCTCAAAGCCATGCTGACTATTTGTAATCAAACTGTGCTTTTCTAAATAATCATCAATACTATCTCAGAATCCTCTCCCATAATTTGCCCACCACAGAAATACGACTGACTGGTCTGTAATTCCCATGATTCTCCCTATTCCCTTTATTGAACAAGGAAATAACATTTGCCACCCTCCAATCATCTGGTACTACTCCAGTGGACAGTGAGGATGCAAAGATCATCGCCAAAGGTGCAACAACCTCTTCCCTCGCTTCCCATAGTTACCTTGGGTATATCCCATCTGGCCAGGGGACTTATCTATCCTCATGTTTTCAAAATTTCTAGCACATCCTCCTTCTTAACATCAACCTGTTTGAGCACATCAGCCTGTTTCACGCTGTCCTCACAAACTACAAGGTCCCTCTCACTGGTGAATACTGAAGCAAAGTATTCATTTAAAGACCTCCCCTACCAACTCCAACTCTGGGCACATGTTCCCTCCACTATCCCTGATTGGCCCTCCCCTCACTCTGGCTATCCTCTTGTTCCTCACATAAGTGTAGAATGCCTTGGGGTTTTCCTTAAACCTACCTGCCAAGGCTTTTTCATGCCCCCTTCTAGCTCTCCTAAGTCCATTCTTCAGTTCCTTCCTGGAGCCCTGTCCAATCCTTGCTTTTCGACCTGAAGTAAGTTTCCTTCTTCCTCTTGACTACAAGTTCCACATGTCTTGTCATCCAAGGTTTCTTCACCTTACCATCTTTTCTTTGCCTCAGTGGGACAAACCTATCCAGTATTCATAGCAACTGCTCCCTAAACAACCTCCACATTTCTGTCATGCATTTCCCTGAGAACATCTGTTCCCAATTTATGCTTCGCAGTTCCTGCATAATTCCCCCTCCCCCAATTAAATACTTTCCCATACCATCTACTCCTATCCCTCTCCATGACAATAGTAAAGGTCAGGGAGTTGTGATCACTATCACCGAAATGCTCTCCCACCGAGAGATCTGACACCTGGCCTGGTTCGTTGCCAAACACCAAATCCAAAATGGCATCCCCTCTAGTCGGCCTATCTACATATTGAGTCAGAAATCCTTCCTGGACACACCTGACAAAATCTGCTCCATCCAAACTATTTGCACTTACGAGGTTCCAGTCTATATTAGGGAAGTTGAAATCGCCCATGACAACAACCCTGTTACTTCTGCACATTTCCAAAATCTGCCTCCCAATCTGTTCCTCAGTGTCTCTGTTGCTACTGGGGGGTCGAAAGAAAACTCCCAATAAAGTGACTGCCCCTTTCCTGTTTCTGATTTCCACCCATACTAACTCCGTAGACAAACCCTCCTCCACGACCTCCCTTTCTGCAGCAGTGGTACCATCCCTGATTAGCAATGCCACTCCACCACCTCCTTTACCTCCCTCCCTATTTCTTTTGAAACATCTAAACCCCGGAACATCCAACAACCGTTCCCGCCCCTGTGATATCCAAGTCTCCCTAATGGCCACAACATCGTAGCTCCAAGTACTGATCCATGCTCTATGTTCGTCACCCTTATTTCTGACACTTCTGACGTTAAGATAGACATACTTCAACCCGTCACACTGACTGCAACTTTGCTCTCTCAACTGTCTGTCCTTCCGCACAGACTCTCTACATGCTGTATCTGCCGTACACCAGCTACCCCATCCTCTGATCCATAGCTCCAGTTCCCATCCCCCTGCCAAACTAGTTTAAACCCTCCTGAAGAGCTGTAGCAAACTTCCCGCCCAGGATATTGGTGCCCCTCCAGTTCAGGTGCAACCCGTCCTTCCTGTATAGGTCCCACCTTCCCCAGAAGATATCCCAATGATTCAAATATCTGAAGCCATACACCAGCTCTGTAGCCACATGTTCAGCTGCACTCTCTCTCTATTCCTGGCCTCACTACTCTGCTCATCCTATTTTTTAGCTTCCAACCTTACTCCCTGTATTCACTTTTCAGGACCTCATCCCTTTTCCTAGCTATGTCATTGGTACCGATGTGTACCACGTCTTCTGGCTGCTCACCCTCCCCTTTAAGAATCCTGTAGACTCAATCTGAGTCATCCTCGACCCTGGCACCCGGGAGGCAACATACTATCCAGGAGTCTCGTTCGCGACCACAGAATCTCCTGTCTGTTCCCTCAACCATTGAATCTCCTACTACTGTCGCACTCCTATTCTCCGCCATTCCCTTTTGAGCCACAGAGCCAGACTCAGTGCCAGAGACCTGGCCGCTGTGGCTTTCCTCTGGTAAGTCGTCCTCCCACAACAGTATCCAAAGCAGTATACTTATTTTTGAGGGGAATGGCCACAGGGGATCCCTGCACTGTCTGCCTATTCCCTTTCCCTCTTCTGGCGGTCACCCAGCTACCTTTATCCTGTAACTTGGGTGTGACTATTTCCCTATAACTCCTCTCTATCACCCTGTCAGCCTCGCCGAATGATCCAGAGTTCATCAAGCTCCAGCTCTGGTTCCCTAATGCAGTCTGAGAGGAGCTGGAATTGGGTGCACTTCTCGCAGGTGAAGTCAGCACGGACACTAGTGGTGACCCTTACCTCCCACATCCTACATGAGGAGCATGCAACCACCCTAGCTTCCGTCCCGTCTGTAGGAGATTTTGAGGGGTGACCTTTATAGGAGTTCATAAAACCATGAGGGGCATAGATAAGGTGAACAGCAAAAGTTGTTACCCTCGGGTGGGGGAGTTCAAAACTAGGGGGCATATTTTTAAGGTGAGAGGATAAAGTTTTGAAAAGGACCTGAAGGGCAACATTTTTAGAGTGACCCGTGTGTGGAGTGAACTGCCAGAGGAAATGGTGGATGTAGGTACAGTTACAACATTTAAAAGACATTTGGA
>NC_063336.1:19686283-19753683 GCF_021869965.1 Rhincodon typus
GATGCTGCTTGGCCTGCTGTGTTCATCCAGCTCTACACCTTGTTGTCTCAGATTCTCCAGCATCTGCAGTTCTTGCTATCTCTGGGTAAGTACATGACAGGTTTGGAGGGATATGGGCCAAATGCAGGCTAGGAGGTCTAGTTTAGTTTGGGATCATAGTCAGCATGGACTAGTCGGACCAAAGGGTCTGTTTCTGTGCTGTATGACTCTGACACTATATCCCGTAAAAATGCAGGGTAGTTATAACGCATAGGCTTCAGGGCGATCTGGATCAGTTGATTGTGTGGGGAAACAAATGACAGAAGCTCTTCTATTTAGTGCTTTGACTAATAAAGGCAAGTCTGCCATATACCTTCCCAACCACCTGATCCCACCTGTTTTGTTTCTTTCAAGATCTCTCTGGTCCTCAGTATTTCCCAGCATCCTGCCCTTCATAATTTATTCCCTTGCCTTGTCAGTCCTTCCAAATGCATCACCTCACGCTTCTGTGCAGTTTCAAAGAATGATCTAATTGAAACCTTCAAAATACTTTTTTTAAAAAAAAAAGTGGATGCCATTCAGGACTGAGATGAGGAGACTTTGTTGATACAGAGAGTGAGTGTCTTTGGAATTCTCAACGTCAGGGTACTATGAATGCTCAGTGTTTTGAGTATATTTAAAGTAGAGATTAATAAACTTCTGATTACTAATGGTGAAGCTCTTGGAAGAGAGGAACATATTAGGATTAATTTTGTGGTGCTTTAGCAAGAGTCGATGCAGGTGTCTAATTCTCTAACAGGAGCAAGTGTTTCTGCTAGGCTGTGCAGCAACTGGGGGAAAGACTATGCAAAAGCAGCATTTTCTTGAAGATACACACACGTACAAGGCAGTATTTCAAATTTAAAGGACCTGTGCGGTATAACAAGCCAGCCATGCACAGAAAAGGAGCGAGAGGTGACCTTGGATGTAATTCCCAGAAGACTTGCAATTTCACACAACTTTTAACTGCCATTTGAATTTAGGATCTAAAAGGATTCAAGGGTCCAAATCTCCATTTACTAGTTAACTGTCAGTACACTTAATTGAAATCTAAATTTTAATTTTCAGTGTACTTTGAAATGTTTATTACATCTTAATATGTCTTAAAGCATTCCTACTTGAAATATTTTGTAAAGACTTTTTCTGTATTTTGAAAAGGCTTACTGTGTCACATTGGTATGTAATTTGTATGGAAGAATAATTTCTGAATTTCTTTTAAACAGATTGGTGATAGCATTGTTCTGAAAGCAAGAGAGACCCTTGAGCGTGCAATAAAATTGGTCAATGAGACAAAGAAGTGGGGAGCTCATGTTGTGTACGGAGACACTGACAGGTATCACTTATTGATCAAACTATAATTGATGATAATGATAAATAGATACCTGACCTTCAGGTGTTAAATTATGAGGAGAGATTATACAAAGTAGGCCTGTTTTCTCTATAATTTAGAAGGTTAAGGGGTGATCTGATCGACATCTTCAAAATATTAACAGTAAAAGACAGGTTGATAAAGGTAAATTATTTCTACTGGTTAAAGATTCTAGAACTAGGGGACATCTTCTGAAAAATAGGTCCAGGCTGTTGAGGAGAGATGCTAGGAAGCACTTCTACACACAAAGGGTGGTAGAGATTTGGAGAGGTTTCCATAGACAGTGGTAGATGCTAATTCAGTTGTTAATTTTGAATTTGAGATTTTCTGTTAAGCAAAGGTATTAAGGGATATGGGCCAAAGGTATATAAAGTTAGGCCACAGATCAGCCAGGATCCCATTGAATGGCAGAACAGACTCTGAGCTGAATGCCTATTCCTGATCCTAAATGCTTATTTAATAGCTAATGTATTAAATTTAGCATTTCTATGCAGTAATGAAAAGTCAGAAGAAAACTACAAATCTTGGTAGTTTCATCCAGATCTGTTAGAAATGATTGCTGATTAGCATTAGAAAGAAAAGGTAATGTTTTAGATAATACCTTTCATCAGAACAGTTTTCACATAGGATTCTGATTATTGCCTTTTCAGTAAGTAGCTGCTTGCATAGGCACCACTCGTTTGACTGGCATCACTCAGAATCGAGTTCCCTTGAGGAACGAGTTGGCTAAACCTGGCTGGAATATTTTGAAAGGATAGAAACCAGGGCTGAGTTGAGACATATAATTGATCTTACAGCTGTAGGAATGTCCTGCCTTGTGGCTGAGAAATGTATTTGCATGCACCTATTGGCCAAATTTCAAAAGTGTGTGAATGAGTCTTTAAAAATCTGTCTTGTCAAATGTGTTCTGGCCAAAAAGCAAGATAATCAGGAAGACCACCTACTTCCATCTCCATAACTTCAATAGATTCAACTCCTGTCTCACCTTTCTATCTGCTGCAGAAACTGTCATCCATGCATTTTTTTTTTTATTCCCACCTATTCCAATACAATCTGACTAGCCAACCACATTGTTCCTTCTGTAAGCTTGAGCTTAATCAAAGCTATACTGCCTATTTTATAGCTGTCACTGAGCTGCATTGGCTTCTGGTTGAACTATGCTTCAGTCTTCAAAATCTCATCCTAGTTTTCAAATTACTGCATAGCCTCATCTCTCCTTTTGAGGAAATGTTGGTTTATGGTAATGTTCCTGGACCAGTCATCCAGAGGCCCAGACTCGTGCTGTGGAGATGTTGATTCAAATCTCACCATGGCAAGTGGTGGAATTTCAAGTCAACTCACTAAACTTAAAATTAAAAACTCGTGTACCCTGGTAACCATAAAACTAATGATTGATTGTCAAAACCAATAGTGTTTTACCATTGATTCACTAATTTTCATTAATGAAAGGAAATCTGCCATTCTTAACTGGTCTGGCCTACACGTGACTTGAGATGCACAGTAATAGGGTTGATTCTACATTATCGACTGAATTGGCCTGGTCACGGCTAATTAGTGATGGGTCACAAAAGTTCACGTTACTAGCAACACCCTCATCCTATGAATGATTGATTTTTTTTTTTAAATTCAGATCTTTTTCAGCTTCACAACTGAGATATTTGCAAACTTCTTTGCATCCTGGATTACATCAGTCCACCATTGACTATCCTTACAGCTGCCTTGGCCTTAAATCTGTCTGTCCAATTCTCTTGTCCTTTTAAGGTGTTCCCTAAAACCTAATGTTTTGACCAAATTTTGGGCTGCCTGCCGTAATAGATTTTTTTGTGGTTCTGTGTCAAACTCCATTTAATAATGCCACTATAGAACTTCTTTAAAAATCCATTCCCATAAAATAGACCACAAATTTCAGGAAATGCATCTCAGGTCTTTCAGTAAAAGACATTCCTAATAATAACCCTTGTGGAAGGTAAAGGTTTAGACTCTGTTTTATTCCTCAAAAGGGTTTCTGAAGAAGGGTTCCAACCCAAAATGTCAGCTTTCCTGCTCCTCTGATGCTGCCTGGACTGCTGTGTTCCTCCAGCTCCACAATTTGTTATCTCTGACTCCAGCATCTGCAGTTCTTGCCATATCTCGGATTTTTGTTGATATTGTTTTTCAGCAGACCTTACCCAAACTGGCTGACATGTGACTTCAGATTTATTTATTTTACGTAATAGAAAATATTGAAAGAATTGATAAATGTGCTAATAAGGGGATAAGTGAATTAAATAATCTACAAATTGCTTATCAGATGACACGAGTACTATAAAAGACCATTATAAGTATGTAGAGGCAAAGCAATCAAAATATAGAAATAATAGAGAATGAAAACATAAGTACATAAGAAAAAGGAGTAGAAATAGATGATACTTGGGCCTACTGAGTGTGTCTCACCATTCAATAAAATTATAACCAATCTTGGGCTTAACTCCTCTTTTCTGCCCTCCTGCCCCAAAATTCTTTCAACACTCTTTAAATATATTCAACAATGGGGCAACCACAGTCCTCTGGGAGAGAATTTTAAAGATTCACAGCATTCTTGAGCGAAGAAATCTTTCCTCCTCTCTATTTGTTCCTTTGTCCCAAGACTCTGTCCCTGTGTATTAGATTCCCCATCCAGAGAAGTAGTAACCAGCAGATTCACAATCTGGAATGTTTCAATGAGATTATATCTCATTTTCTAAATGAAAAGGTTTTAGGAAAGCCCCCACACACAACTGAAAAAAAGTGGAAAGGGTAAGCTGCAAATGTGAACTAAATTTTAAAATCTAAATTACAGAAACTACAGAAATTGTAGTTTTACTGGTGATTTTCTGAGTTGATTTTTGTTCTTGTGCAGTATGTTTGTGCTGTTGAAAGGAGCCACCAAGGAGCAGGCCTTCAAGATTGGTCAGGAGATTGCTGATGCTGTGACTGCCACAAATCCAAAGCCTGTGAAATTGAAATTTGAGAAGGTAAGATGTCTGTTTTATATGAGAGTGAAAGTAAAGTTTTTGCCAAATAGGTGATTTAATCTTAATCATAATTTCTAAGAAATTAAAGTATTGCAGGCCAGGTAATGCCAATAAATTTCAAGTCTCTTTTCAAACTCCAGTTATCTTGAAGGGTCTGTTCTGGTTATTTAAAGAACCTGCCTGAGGAGCAGAGAGAAAAATCGGAAGTGGAAGATTCAAGATTTTGAGTGGAGGTTGTACTTTCAAAGTTCTCAAGCATGCATCACAAGATACTGCTTTGTTGTGACCATTAATAATTTAACTGTTTGCCCTGAGTTAAAGAGATCCTATTCTTGCAAAGGTATTTGGCAAACATGGACATGGGCTATTCATACATTTGCATGTCTGGCTAGGTTAGCATTTGTTGTCCATCACAAATTCATTTGGAGAAACTGGAGAAAGAGATGAGTTGCCTCTTTGCATGTGTTATAAGTCCAGTGCTGTTAGGGAGGGACTTCTAGGATGTTGACCTAGTGACAATGAAGGAGCAGTGATATAGTTGTAGATCTGGATGATGTGTGTCTTAGAGGGAAACTTGCTGATTGTGGTGTTCCCATCTGTCTGCTGCCATTATCATTCTAACTGATAGAGGATGCGTATTTGGAAATTGCTATTGAAGAAGCCTCGGTAATTTGTTGCAGTGCACCTTTTAGATCATGCACACTGCTGCATCACGATTGGGGTGTTTTTGTCCTGGATGGTGTTGAGCTTCTTTTGTAGTTGGAGCAACACTTGTACAGTTAACGGGAAAGTATTCCATTTCATTCCTGACTTCTGCATTATAGTTGGTGGACTAGGTTTAGAGGGTGGGTCCTTTATAAGTCTCTGACCTGATCTTGTAACCACAGTATTTATATGCCTGGTCCAGTTCAGTTTGTGGTCACTGGTAACCCCAGAATGTTGATAGGGGTGTTTTTAAATGGATGGAAATGGAGTTGCAGCGCAATGCTTTCACATCATTCCAATTGATGAAAATTACGCACGACCCTGCATAGAATCCCTACAGTGCAGATAATCCAAAGAATCCGAGAATCCCACCCTATCCCCGTAACCCCTGTATTTCCCATGGCTAATCCTCCTAGTCTGCACATCCTTGGAGACTACGGGGCAATTTAGCACAGCCAAGCCACCTAACCTGCACATCTTTGAACTGTGGGAGGAAACTGGAACACCCAGTGGAAACCCACGCAGACATGGGGAGCGTGTGCCAACAACACAGTTCCAGCGCTGGAGTTGAACCTGGGTCCCTGGTGCTGAGAGGCAGCAGTCCTAAGTACTGCCAACATGCTGCCCTATCCTCAACATTTCAGAAAAAAATTTGAAACAGTTTGAAGAATCCTAAATTTATCACATTTTGATTTGTTTGGGATATGCTATTCCCGAAGCAGAGGCCTCAGTTTTTTCCTAACTTGTCCATAAGATGTGGGAGTCGCTCACTAGGCCAGCATTTATTGCCCATTCATATAGACTTACGGCAGTTAAGAGTCAACCCCACCGCCCTGGGTCTGGAGGCCAGTTTTGCTTCCCTAAAATAAATTAATGAACCAAATGGTATTTTATGGGAATTAACAATTAAGAAGGTCGCCATTTTAATTGTTTTTTTTTAATTGAATTCCAATTTCATGATCTGCCATGATGGGATTCAAACACGCGTCCCCAAATCATTTTTGGGGTTCTAGATTACTAATCTATTGACACTGGGGAGACAGTGATATAGTGGTAATCTTGTTGGTTTGTTTGCTTTCTTATAGGTTTACTTACCGTGTGTTTTGCAATCAAAGAAGAGATATGTTGGTTATATGTATGAGAGTTTAGATCAGAAAGATCCAGTTTTTGATGCCAAGGGTATTGAAACTGTGCGGCGAGACTCCTGCCCTGCTGTCTCCAAGGTATGTTATATTTATTTATTTTTAATGCAGTTATTTCCTGTTTTCACCACCGCACAGATGTCCCCACATCAATTGCACAAATGAAAGAAAATTATTTCAAATGTTCAAGCAATATATTTTGACTCCGTTTTCCAAAGCTGGATATTTGATATCAAATTACTCTTGGAATTGTCTTAATGTAGTCTTATTAGAATATGATATTAAGGTTTCATATTTCACACCGCAATACAAGAGGGTTTATAACTTGCAAATCCAATTTGATGACTCCCAAATACAGCATAGCAGACGCTATCTGATGCCTTGATGCTGTATATATTTGTTTGTTCAGGTTATTGTCCAGAAATAGAACAAAACAAGCATGATGCCTATATCCGACAGGAGAATTTTGTCAGCAAATCTGTACATTGTCTGCTCCCAAACAACAGGAAATGTTATTAACAGTTAACTTGTTGTGGGATTCAAAAAGGTGCAATGCATTTGGCGTGTTCCCCATCCTGCAGGGAACCGGTTCCGCAAAAGTGAGTGAGCCACACTGGTAAAGTTAAATTGCTGAACCTAGATTATCAAGTCTTGGACTTGATTGTAGGTGGTTATGAGATATAAAACGGCAATTAAGAGTAGAAGGTATGTCTCCCTGTGTTCAAGGAAAGTGTCTGGTACCTAACTTCAGGCACAGTAGATAAGGGGTCAACTATGAGAAGGGAGACAGTCCACGCAGGACTGAAGGTGTTGTACTTAAATAAGAGCAGAGTACGAAACAAGGTAAATGAGCTTGTAGCATGAATTGTACACCCAGTTTCAATGTTGTGGGTGTCTCAGGTGTGCCTGCAAGATGATCAGGGTGGGAACAAAATATCCAAGGATACACATCCTATTGAGAGGACAAGCAGAAGGGGCAGGGTTCCCTTGTCAGCAAGAAATTAAATGAAACTAAATTGATAGTAAGAAATGATAACGGAGTTGGAAGGCATGAAATCTGTGTGGGTAGAGTGAGGAACTGCAAAGGGAAAAAACACCCTGATAGTTGTGTACAGGCCTCTTGGCAGTAGTCAGGATGTGGGGAAGAAAATAAATCAGGAGATAAAAATGGCACGAATGAAAGGCACTATTACAACGATCAAGGGGGACTTCAGCATGCAGGTGGATTGGCAGAGTCAGGTTGTTAACAGATCCCAAGAAAAGGGATTTGTGTGATGTCTACAGGATGTTTTTTATGGAGAGGCTTGTGATAGCAACCACTAGTGAACAGGCATTTCTGGATTTAGTGATGTGTAATGAGACAGACCTGATTAGGGAACAGAAGGTGAAAGAACCTCTTGGGGGGTATTGACCATAATATGACAGAATTCACCCTGCGTTTGAGAGGGAGAAGATTGAATCAAATGTAACAGAACTGAAGAAGTGTTCTGAAGAAAGGGCATTGGACCTGAAACATAACTCTGATTCCCCTCCATAGATGCTGCCAGACCTGCTGAGTTTTTCCAGCAATTTCTGTTTTTGTTTCTGGAGAAGTAGTAATTAACTTACTAGAATCGGGAAGAGTCCCAGAGGGCTGGAAAATGGCTAATGTAACACCTTTATAAAGAAGGGAGCAAGGTATAAGACAGTAAACTATAGGCTGGTTAGCCTGACCTTGGTCATTGGCAAGATTTGAGTCCATTCTGAAGGATGAGATTGCTGAGTACTTGGATTGCATGATAAAATAGGGCTGAGTCAGCACTGCTTCATCAAGAGGATGTCATCCCTGACAAATCTGTTAGAATTCTTTGAGGAAGTAACAAGCAAGTTAGACAAAGGAGTGCCAGAGGATGTGATCTATTTGAATTTCCAGAAGGTCTTTGACAAGGTGCTACACAGGATGCTGTTAAATAAGAATCCATGGTGTTATAGGCAGGGTACTGGCATAGATAGTGAATTGGCTGGCTGGCACAGAGTAGTTATAAAGGGGCATTTTTCAGGATGTCAGCAGGGAGTACCGCAGGGGTCTGTGGGACCACAACTATTTACGTTTTACATTACTGGATTAAGTTACTAAGTTTGCAAATTCCATAAAGACACGTGGAGTTGAGAAAGCAGGGAGGCTGCAGAAGGACTTGGGCAAACTAGGAAAGTGGACAAAGAATTAACAGATGGAATACAATGTTGGCAAATGTGAGGTTAAGCACTTTGGTAGGAAGAATAAAGGTGTAGACTATTTTCAAATGGAAAGGGCTTGTGAAATCTGAAGTACAAAGGGACTTCGGAGTCCTAGTTCAAGATTCTCTTAAGGGTAACAAGCAGGTTCAGTTAGGTGTGCAAATGCAGTATTTGGCATTCATTTTTAGGGTTGGAATACAAGAGCACAGATGCACTGTTAAGGGTCTACAAGGCTCATGGACCACATTTGGAATATTGTTAGCAGTTTTGGACTCCATATATAAGAAAAGATGTGCTGGCGTTGGAGGGTGTCCAGAGGAGGTTTACAGAAACGATGGCTGGGATGAAGGGCCTGTCGTTTGAGGAAACGTTGAGGACACTGGGTCTGCTCCTGGAGTTTAGAAGGTGCGGCAATCTAATTGAAACTTACTGAGAGGCCTGGATAGAGTGGACGTGGAGAAGATTTTTGCACTGATAAGAGAGACTAGGACCCAAGCGCACAACCTCATAAAAAAGGATGACCTTTCTTCAACCAGAGAGTAGTTAATCTGTGGAACTCGGTGCCACAGAGGGCTGTGGAGGCCAAGTCATTAAGTGTATTTAAGACAGAGGTTTGTCATTAGTAAGCAGTTCAGGGGTTATTGGGAGAAGGTAGGAGAACGGTGTTGAGAAATGCATCAGCCATGATCGAATGGCGAAGCAGATTCGATGGGCTGATTGAGCTAATTCTGCTCTTATTCTTATGGTCTTATGAATACCTATTACTCCATATCCTCTTAATTTTGCAACAAATAATCAATGGATTTAAACAGCAAAGGTGCACTGCTTTGAAGCAGTTGTTGCTGCATAGGTCTCAGCTGATCTGGTTCTCTGCAGATGTAATAGATAAGACTTTTTTTACAGAGACATGAATATAGAGGAATGAGAACTGTACACAAATAATGGTCATTTGCTTTATGAGACTGGTATATTCTAAATTGACTCAGAGTTGTTATCAGTTCATTGACTTGGGATGTTATTTTTAATGAGGTTTTGGCGATAAAGAAACAGTTGTCATTAATTTTGAACAAATAGAGCACTTTATCAGCTTTGTGTATCACAGGAGTGTCTGCTGCTTTTTCATGTGTGAACTTTTCCACAGATTCTAGAACGCTCAATAAAGCTGTTGTTTGAAACAAGAGATATCAGTCAAATCAAGAGGTATGTCCAGAAGCAATGCGCAAAGGTACTGGACGGGAAAGCCAGCTTGCAGGACCTGACTTTTGCCAAAGAGTACCGGGGGAGTGACTCATATCATCCAGGGGCATGTGTCCCAGCCCTTGAGCTAACCAGGTGAGTTGTACTGCTGGTAAAGTCCTGGAATATCCACTGGATTTAGAAGGGATTGTTTTGTTTGTTCTTTTAAAATGGCTTGTCTAATAACTGTTGAATGCATTACTTAGACTGGCAGAAATCTATGAAGTCTGCAAAGCTAGTTCCCAGTCAGAACAAAGCTACTACAGAGGTAACCAAAGCACTGGAAGCCTTAAATTATATCTCACAGCTGTCTCTCATTCTCTGGAGGACTTGCAAATCTTACTTTAATAAAAAATTTAATTAAAAGTTTAATTAGACCAGTAATAAAATAAGAAGGATATTTAAGTACCAGCTCGGGACAAATAAAACTTATTAGCGTCATGGAATGGAGATTGAAATTTTGAAACATTAAATTAACATTTCTAGGAGTGTCCCCCAGGAAAATGCTAACTTGTGGTCCAGTTTCTGTTGTGGATTAAGCATCTCCTTTAGAACTAAAAAGGACAAATCCCTGTGGCAATGTGTTAGGCAAGTCAAATAGTAGAAGAAGATGGATTGAATATTAGCAATTGTAATAGAAAAATAGCCAAATATTTAGGATTACAGGACTCGATCCAGATAGTTGGACTGTCATTTAAAGAGGATGATGACAATGTCCAGGTGATTGCAGGGCTCTTAATCTACCAATAGCATAACATAATGGACCTGTACAAGGGTTATATTAGAATAATAACATTTAGAATAATAACAGATGTTGTATAGGTATAGAAGAGGAATATTCTGCCAAACAACATTATTTTCTTTGGGAATGCTGCAGGTAAAATAAGCTACAATCAGGTTAACTTTGAATGATGTTGCCTGTCCAGAATCCCAACCTTCTCATCATCCCAGTGATCCAGATGATCCAGCCAATCTGTCCCACACAGTTATGATGTCTAACACACAAAGCACTTTCCACCCACCCCAAGACATGTAATCTCCCAGAACAGTTGAAAATCAAATATCTAATCCAGACTATCCTGTCAGCCCTAATGTTGCATAATTACATAAAACAAAAAAAAAACCAAAAGATGCTGGAAATCAGAAACAAAAAAACAAAAATTGTTGGAAAAACTCAGCAGGTATGGCAGCATCTGTGGAGAGAAATCAGAGTTAATGTTTTGGGACAAGTGACCCTTTTTCAGAACTTCAGTTCGCTTGTGCTCTGCCAGTGACACCAATGTGCAACATCACCACCACAGCCAGTATTGATTGTACGTCCCTAATTGCTGTTAAGGTGGCAATGAGCTGCCTTCTTGAATCATAGCAGTTGATGTGGAATAGATACATCCAGAGAGAGTTAGGAAGGGACTTCCAGGATTTTGGCCCATCAACAGTGAAGTGACAGTGGTATGTTTCCAAGTCAAGGTGGTTTGTGGTTTAGAGGGGAACTTGCAGGTGGTGTTGCTTCCACGCATCTGCTTCCTTTGTCTTTCAAGTTGTTCGATGTGACATAATTAGAAAATGCCATCAGTGGAGACGTGAGTTGCTGTGATGCATTTTTTTTTTTAAGTAGTGCACGCTACTTCAACTGTGCAGCATTGGTGGAAGGAGTGAATGTTTATGGAGGTAGGTGGAGTGCCAATCAAGCAAGCTGCTTTTTCGATGGTGATGATGAACATCTTGAGCGTTTTGGGAGCTACACTTGTCCAAATAATTGGAGAATATTCAATCTTACTCCTGACTTCTGCCAAATGGTGGGCACACTTTGGGGAGTCAGAGAGTGAGTTACTGCGGAATTTCTAGCCTCTTATTTGCACAGTATTTATGTGACTAGTCCAGTTCTGTTTCTTGTCCATGATGATTCCTAGCATGTTGGGGTTTAAACAGTAGCAACACCATTGAACATCAATGTGCAATGCTTAGGCGCCCTCTTGGAGACTGTCATTGCCCAACATTTATGTGGCATGTATATTATTCATTACTTCAGCCCAAGCCTGAATGTTGTCCAGAATTTGTTACTTATGGACGCTAATGCTTTAGTATCTGAGAAGTTACAAATGGTGCTGACTGTTAAACAGTCATCAGTGATCATCGCCACTGCTGAACTAATTATGGTGGAAAGCACGTGATGAAGCAGCTGTAGATGTTTGGGCCCAGGACACAACCCTGAGAAACTCTTACAGAGATGATCCAAAATTGAGCTGATTGGCGTCCAATCTTTTTGAGGTGTGTTCTCCCTGATTTGCTGATGCCACACACAGTTAAATACTGCCTTGACATCAAATGCTCTTGCCTCACCATTTGAATGTTGGCTTTTTCGACAGATGCTAGATGCCGGTGTGTCGCAAAACTGGGACAGTTTGGCAAGTGATGTAACTAGTTCTTTAGTACAAGCTAATACAAGTGCTCAGCTTTGTCTGGGCATGTATTCTTTGTAGTATGCAGTGTCTTCAGCCATTTGATATCATGTGGAATAAAACGAATTGCCTGCAGACCGATGCCTATAATATTGGGGACCTTGCTACGATTCATGATTGGATGTAGGAAGATTGCTGTGTTTGGAGCTGATTTGTTGGTTGGAATCATTTAGCTGTTTCCATTGCATATGAACATATGAAATAGCTGAAGTAGACCATTAGGCCCCTCAAACATTCTGCCCCATTCAATAAGATCATTACAAGCCAAGTGGATACAAAATTGGCTTGAAGGTAGGAGACAGAGGGTGGTGATAGAGGGTTGTTTTGTGGAATGTAGGCCTGTGACCAATGGTGTGGTGCAAGGATTGGTGCTGGATCCACAGTTTTTCATCATATATATAAATGATTTTGATTAGCAACCAAAATTTAGATTAGTGGGACTAGATCAGATCCGTTCAGGTCAGCTTGGATGAGTTGGACCAAAGGGTCTGTTTCCATGCTATATGACTCTGACTGTACTGGTCTGTTTTCCACATGAATTCCATCTTCCCATCTACCAAACTTAGATTTGGTTGCTAAGTTTGCAGGTGAAACCAAAATTCATGGTGTAGTGGACAGTGAAGAAGGGTATCTGAGTACAACAGGGCCTTGATCAGATGGGCCAGTGGGTTGAGGAGTGGCAGACTTTAATTTAGATAAGTGTGAGGTGTTGCATTTTGGCAATGCAAACCAGTGCAGGACTTCTACCATTAATGGTAGAGCCCTGGCCAGTGTTACTGAATAGAGGCCTAGGGGTGCAGGTGTATCGTTCCTTTAAAAGTGGAGTTGCAGGTAGATCAGATGGTGAAAAAGGTATTTGGCATGATTGCCTTCATTAGTCAGTGCATTGAGTATAGGAGGTGGGATGTCTTGTTATGGCTGTACAAGACAGAGGCCACTTTTAGAATATTGCATTCAACTCTAGTCACTCTGCTATAGGAAAAATGTTGTCAAACGTGAAAGGGTTCCAAAGAGATTTACAAGGGTGTTGCCAGGTTTGGAGGATTTGAGCCTACAAGGCGAGGCTGAATAGGCTGAGACTTTTATCCTTGGAGTATCAGATGCTGAGGGACGAGCTTAGAGAGGCTTATAAAATCATGAGGGACATGGATAGAATGAATAGCCAAGGTCTTTTCCCTAGTTAATGGAGTCCAGAACTAGAGGGCAGAGGTTTAAGGCGAGAGGGGAAAGAAGTAAAAGGGACCTAAGGGACAACTTTTCCACGCAGTGGGTGCAGCTTGTATGGAACGAGCTGCCAGAGGAAATGGAGGAGGCTGGCAATCTGGATGGTTACATGAATAGGAAGGGTTTAGGGGGATATGGATCAAATACTGGCAAGTGGGATTACATCAGTTCAGGTCAGTTTGGATGAGTTGAACCAACGGGTCTGTTTTCGTGCTATATGACTTTGACTCTACTGGTCTGTTTTCCACATGAATTCCATATTCCCATCTACTGCCAATAACCTGTGATTCCTTTGCCTAGCAAGAATCTGTCTCCTTTTATTTTTTAAATATTCAGTGACCCTGCTTTCCGCTGCCTTCTCAGGGAGAGAGTTCTAAAGTCACAGAACCCTCTAAGAAAACAGTTCTCCTCGTCTCTGTTCTAGAAGGGTCACTCCCAATTTTAAAATCATACCCCCTAGTTCTGGGATAATCTGTAACAGTCAGCATTCTATTCATGTCTACCCTGTTAAGACTATTCAGAATCTTAAGTTCTTTAATCAGGTCACTCTGCTCAAAATTCTAATAGAAACAAGCCCAGATTGTCCGACCTATCCATGTTTTTTTTTTCAATTTGTTAGCTGACATTGAGTTATTCTCATACAGATATCTTTAACAGTTGATTTAAGTTTGTTTTCTAATTACTGACGTTTATTTAATGAGTCGTCAGGGTTATCTGTACTTACTCCTTTGGAAAAGGGGAGGTTTGTCTGTTTCAGTCTGTCACTCCTTGACTCCCTGAGAGTGATAGATTGTACTCGGTATTTCTGCTAATTTTGATCAGGCATTAGTGGTATGTTGCAAGCAAAGAAGAAATAAAACTAACGCAAAAGTGAATGCTGTGAGGGAATATAAGACAAACATGAGATTTGCTTTCAATAAAAATGTGACAGTGGGAAGACCGCAATGTAGAACAAAAATTACATGGTGTAGATATGGTAAACTTTTTTCTTTTGAAGTAATACTCATCAGTGATCATTAATTATACATGGATGAAAGGCACATTTTTCCCTGTATTATTTCTTAGAGCTGAGAATTTGAAAGACCTTTCCAAGCAAAGAAATGAAGGCACGGATGTGAGTTCGTTCATAAGACCATAACTGTGAAAGAAAGTCATTTAACCCACCAAGCCCAGTTCAGAGAAATCATGGATGATCTGATGGTCCTCGGCTTCACTGTCCATTTTTTTAAACCCTCATAATCCTTGATTCCCTTACTAATTAAAAATCTATCTCAGCCTTGAGCATATTTAACAAACCCATCTCCATAGCCCACTGCAGTAAAGTATTCCACAGGTTCACAACCCTCTGAGAGAAAAAATTCCTTATTTCTGTCTTAAATGTTTGATTCCTTACTCTGAAGTTATGCCCTCTGGTCCTAGACTCTCCCACAAGGGGAAAAGTCCACTCCACATTGAGCCCCTAAGAATATTGAATGTTTCGATAAGGTCACACCTCATTCTTCTAAATGCCAGTGAGTGCAGGCCAAATCTTTCATTAAAGAAAATCCCTCCATACGCATGATCAGTCTATGAACCTTCTCTAGACTGCCTCCCATGTCAGTATGCCTTTCCTTAGGAAAGGCACCCAAACTATTCACAGTATTCTACGTATGGTCTGGCTGGTGCCCCGTATAGTTTTAGCAACACTTCCTTATTTTCATATTTTCATTCCCTTTGACATAAAGGCCAGAATTGAATATGCTTTACCTATTGCCTGCTGAACATGTTTGCTAACTTTTTTGTGATTCGTGCATGAGGACTCTGAAATCCTTCAGTGCTGCAGCTTTCTGCAGTCTTTCCCCATTTAAAAATTATTCAGCTCCACAATTCTTCCCTCCAAATTGGATAGCATCATTTTTTTCCACATTATATTGCATCTGCCATCTTTCTCTAAGGTTGACTTGATTTGTCTTCTCTTTTCCTCCCCCAACACTCTTTTTGCCAGAATGCTATTAATGTCCTCTACCATGAAGACTGATGCAAATTGTTTATTCAAATCCTGTGCGGTTTCCTGATTTGCTATAATTATTTACCCAGCCAACTTTTCTAAAGAGCCTATGTTCACTTTGGCACTTTTTACGTACTTAAAGAAGCAGTTCCTGTCCTTTATATGCTATTTGCTAGTTTATCTTCAAAGATTATTTTCTCCTTTTTATTGGTCAACTTTTGATGGCTTTTAAAACTTTCCTAATCCTCTGTCTTACCACTAATCTTTGCTATGCTGTATTTTCTCCCTCCTTTTCAATTTGCTACAATCCTTAATTACGTCAATAAACCATGGTTGGTTTATCCCTTCCTAGAATCCTTGTCAAGTACAGTTCCAGTGAGTACAATGATGGGGAAGCTGATGTATTAAAGGAATGGGCTTTTTGGTGTAGAACAACTTCTCACTTCAATTTGAGGTGCACATTTTGAGAGTCTACTTCATGGAAAGCTGTCGTTGCTGTTAAAAGTATGCAAGGTTCTTGGTGCTTTAATGAAGAAAATGCATCCTGTTTAATGAGGCTAGTGGGGAGCAGGCAGTCGACAACACTCTAAATTGGAAGTGATATTGCCTCCTCTGGGGGAGCTGGGACACTAAAGGCAGACATATAAATGAAGCAGAAATCTGGCACCCAGAATAATGCACCTGCAGCTTAACAGCTTTCTTTGACATTTGGAAATGTGCAGTAACCAAAATGAAAACAGGAAACACAAAATTTCAACACAGTATTGATAATATAATTGCATCACATTCATAGCAATATGTGTAAAATGCTATGTTTTGACTGCTGAAGAATACACGTAATGATATCTCCACTTACCTGTCAAAATGGTGTTGAAAGATCAGAACATATTAACTCTAGTCATAAATAATAAAACAAAAAGTAATCGAGAAGACTGTTCCATGAGCTGAAGTAAATTTAGACTGAAATAATGTCTGAGATGAGAGATCTCATTCTGCAGTACAAGTATGTATTGCCTTCTCTAGGAGAAGCAGCGCTGAAACTTAGAATCAAGTCACTTGGAGTGTGGCCAGTGGGGAAATGTTGATCTTTTACACTCAGTACAATTGCAGCTTTTTAAAACTGTTCTGTTGTGCATTCAAGATACACACACTCTCTGGTTCACATCTCTTTTATACTAACTCGCTGAAGAGCAATCCCAAAACGGATGTCCTAAAGTAGTTTAAGTTGTCCTTTGTGTCACTGTTGTATCTTCCAATTGGAAAATGAAGACCCAGGTCAAGAGAAGCATTTTCAAAGTTTTCTTTTGTAGCAGTTCCTGCATTATTTAAATCATCTTTTGGTGTTTCTGGAGTTTGATTGTGGTCTGTGGCATGTATTAATTGGGCCAGGCAGGAGGTGGTTTAGTTGACAGGCAAGCACGATCCACAAATCTGAATGGTTTCACCACTCCTGAACTCATTGTTTCTTCCAGCTTTCAATTCCTGCATGCACCCTCTGGGTTTCCAGTGCTATCTGTTCCTCATGCTGCTGTGACATTTCCTTTTGGCCTTGTTCCATAGCTCCCTTGCACCTGTGTTTTCCCACATCCCTTCCTGTGCTCCAGGCCATACTGCCTGTGACCCAGGTACTGCAGTGCTTCCAGAAACTAATGGTAGGGCCTTGGGTATTTTTGTAGAACAGAGGGACTAAGGATACAGGCACATAATTCTTTGTAGTTTGCATCATATATAGACAGTGTGGTTAAAAAGGCATTTGGTGTGAGGAGAGAGATTTTAAAAAGACATGAGGCAAATTTTTTACGCAGAGGGTACTTCACATGTGGAATGAACTTCCTGAGGAAGTGATGGATGTGGGCACAGTTACAACATTTAAAAGACATTTGGATAGGTGGATGAATAGGAAAGGTTTAGAGGGATATGGGTCGGGAGCAGGCAGGTGAGACTAATTTAGTTTGGGAGTATGTTCGGCATGGACTGGTTGGACCGAAGGGTCTGTCTCCATACTGTTATGACTCAATCAAAGACGCTCACCACCATCATTTTTCCAGGGGAGTTAGAAACGAGCAGGAAGTGCTGGCCCAGTCAGTACTGCCTGCATCCCTTAAAGGCACACAAAAAATCCTGATGTATTCCGTAAGCAAATATTCGGGACAGAATTATAGGTCACCTTAATTAAGGAAACCAGCACTGATTTTTCTTGGTGAAAACCATGTTCGACTCACTTTGTTGAATATTTTTGGAATAGAAGATTGATGGGGACAAAGCTGTTAATGTGGTGTGAGTGGACTTCAAAAATGATTTTGAGACAGTGCCACACAGAGACTTGTGAGCAAGTAATAAATAGCTCATGCTCCTAGGGAAGGTGATGCCAGTGTTTTTGGTCGGGGGGTGGGGATTCGTCAATGTTGAGACCCTTTCTCTTGAAATATCTAGGTCTGGACTTTGCGCATGGCACAGTTTCAAAATTTGCAGGTGACACTAAACCTGTGGTTTGTGAGGAGGATAGTTTAGAATTTCAAGAGAACTGACATTCATAGAATGAGCTGCTGCGTATAGATGAAGTTCACTCCTTGGAAATGTTTTTTTTTGTTTGGAAAGACAAGAAAGAGGCAATACAAGATAAAGAACAGAAGTCTTAAAGGGATGCAGGAGTAGAGGCACCTGGGTGTTTCAGTTATTGAAACGGAGTGTGATTAGTACAGCCCATAGTAACCGAGGTTTTATTCATAGGGCCGGAGAGTACAAAAGCAAGGAGGCTGTGTCAGGTTTCAGCTAGAGCGGTGTGTCCAGGCCTGAGCACCACACTTTGGGAAAGATGTGCAGGCATTGGAAGTTGCAGATAAGATTCATGAGAATGGTTTCAGAGCTGAGGACTTGTTGTAAGGACATGAGAATTAGGAGCAGGCACAGGCAATTCAGCCCCTCGAGCTTGCTGCAACATTTAATACGATCATGGCTGATCTCATCTCGGCCTCAACTCCTCTTTCCCACTGCTCTCTGTAACCCTTCATTATCCGTTACTAATTAAAAATCTGTTCATCTCCTTAAACTTACTTAATGTTGCAGCATCCACTGTACTCCAGGGTGGTGAATTCAACAGATTCATGACCCTTTGAGAGCAAACATTTCTCTTCATATGTGCTTTAAATATGCTGCTACTTATCCTAAAACTATGACCTGTAGATTGCCGCACAAAAGGAAACATCCTCCCTATGTCTACTTTGTCAGTCCCTTTAAGTATCTTCTATATCTCAATTAGATCTCCCCTCCTTCTTCTAAACTCCAGACAGCATAGGTCTAACTGCTCAGTCTCTCTTTATAAGACAAACCCCTTTGTCTCTTGAATCAATCTAGTGAACCTCCTCTGAACGGCTTCCAATGTAAGTACATCCCTCCTCAAGTAGGGGTCCAAAACTGTACACAGTATTCCAGATGCTGTCTCTTTAATGCATTGTATCGTTGCAACAACTTCCTATTTTTATTCGATGTTCTTTTAGCTGCAAATGCCAAGATTTCATTTGCCTTCCTTTTCATCACCTTCAGTATCTGCATATTTTTTGTGACATATTTACAAGGACCCCCAGTTCTGCACCAAAGCATTCTGAAGTTTCCCTCGATTTAAGTAATAAGTTGCCCAACTATTCTTTGACCAAAATGGAAAATCTCATACTGATCTAAATTATGAAGATCCTTTGAAGAAATTGGGACCTTTTTCTTTGGGGGAGAAAGGGGCTGAGAAGAGATTTTATAGAGGTATTCAAAATCGTGTGTAATCTACCTATTATCATGAGGGACAGAGTAGAAGGGGAGGAACCATTCTGAATGATGACAGGGTCAAGAACAAAGAAGGTATAAATTTAAATTGCAAAAGAGCCATCAGGACATGAAGAACATTTCGATTTTTGGAATGAACTGCCTGTGTGTGTGGTGGAGATAGATTCAGTTGAGGCTTTTAAAGGTAGTTGGATGGTTACCTACAAAGGAAGACTGTGCAGTGTCACTGGAGAGGAATTGCAGGTGAGCAGTGCAGACATTATGAATTTAAAGGCTTGCTCTGTGTTGTAACAATTAAGATTTTGTGATGCCTTTGTACATAGTGCGTGCTACAATTTTGCTTTTGAATACCTGAGAAGGTATCCTCATGTTTAACTTATTTTGAGGATTTTTTAGCACATGGCTAAAGAATGCTTTCACATGAAGTCATCTGGTTAATACAGAATCTGCAGTGTCCACTCCACTTTTCAGCACAAAATAAAACAGCCTTTCGATCCCAGCTATGCACCTAAGTATCTCCTGGCATGTGCATCAGATAGTGGGAATATGTGAGTGAGCTACTGAAATAATGGTTCTTTTTGCCCTGTGCTACTATAGAGGTGCCAGTACTAATTCTGCAATGATTGCTAATGTATATCTTGTTCCTAAACAGGAGGATGCTGTCTTATGATCGGCGCTCTGAACCTAGGGTAGGTGAGAGAGTCCCTTACGTCATTGTGTACGGAGTGCCCGGGGTACCGCTCATTCAGCTCGTTAGACGACCGATTGAGGTGCTGCAGGACCTCAGCTTGAGACTGAATGCTACTTACTACATCTGCAAACAGATACTGCCACCCCTCAACAGGGTCTTTTCTCTGATTGGTATTGATGTTTTCAGCTGGTACCATGAGTTACCTAGGGTAAGAAGCACTGCAATTCCCTGATACATACTTTGGTCTCCTAACATTGTATTAGTTTTTAATTAGTCTGGCCACTAATCTGTTAAGTTCTTTACTATCAGGAATATCAACAGAAATGAAGTTGGAAATGTTAATATAAAACTGCTGCAGGATAGAGGCACAGACTATTTTCTAAATGAGGAAAAGCTTTGGAAATCTAAAGCACAAAGGGACTTTAGAGAATCCTGACCTTGGATTCTTACACTAACATGCGGATACGGGTGGCAATTAGGAAGGCAAATGCAATGTTGGCGTTCATTTCAAAAGGGCTAGAATTACAAAAGGAACTACTGCCGAGGTTGTACAAGGCTCTGGTCAGACCGCATTTGGAATATTGAGAGCAGTTTTGGGTTCTGTATTTAAGGAAGAATGTGCTGGCCTTGGAGGGAACCCAGGGGAGATGCACAAGAATGATACTGGGAACGAAGGACTTGTTGTATGAGCAGCAGTTGAGAACTCGGACTGTATTCGATGGAGTTTAGAAAGCTGAGGGGGGTGGAATCTCATTGAAACTGACAGAATACTGAGAGGCCTGGATAGAGTGGATGTGGAGAAGATCTCCACTAGTAGGAAAGACAAGCACGAGATTACAGCCTTGGAGTGAGGGGACAACCCTTCGAATTGAGATGAGGAAGACTTTCTTCAGCCAGAGGGTGTTGAATCTGTGGAACTCATTGCTACAGAAGGATTTGGAGGCCAAGTCATTGAGTGTATTTAGGACAGAGAGAGGTCCTTGATTAGTAAGGGGATCAAGGGTTACAGGGAGAAGGCAGGAGAATGGGTTGAAAAGCATATCAGCCATGATCAAATGGTGGACCAGATTCGATGGGCTGAACGGCCTAATTGTGCTCCTGTATCTTATGATCTATTTATTTAATGATTAAACTCTTGTAACTAGTAAATATGAATATATTACAGTTAAAACTCTTTTTATCGACCAGAATGAATGGCTGTATGGAGCATCAACAAACCACTTTCAACATGCACAAGTTAGGGGTGTAGTTAGAAATTTAAGATTATACTGAAAAGGGCTTACAATAATTGTCAGACTCTTAATTTAGTGGAGAGCCAAAAGGACAAGAAGGGCTGAGAATAGATTAGTGGCTAACAAAAAAAAATGTCCAAAATATTTAACGAGGAAAATGATATTCAAATGAAGGTTGGGACTGGTTGGGCCCAACATGAGGTCATCTTGTAGAGACAGAGTATGGCTGCTATACTGAATAAATGCTTAGTATCTGATCGCACTAAAACACAAATGTTACCCTTGTCACAGGGAAGGAGGCAGTTGGGAAATTGTATGGGATAAAAATAAAAAGTAGTCGTTGTAGTCCTATGGGACCATAGAGCTGCTGTTTAGTTAGAGAGTGATGACTGGTGGTTTAACCTGAGAGTCACCTGCCTCAGATGAGGGGAGAGATCTAGCCAGCTGAGCTAACCTACGAGACGCGTGAAAGATCAGCACTGTTCAGAAAGAGAAGTCACCCAGTCTGGATAGGGTGCTTACTTGGTTGCCAAGGGAGGCAAAGGTGAAAAGTGCAGAGCCTGGTTGCAGTTTTCCAAACGTCTTTGGATTTTTGAGTGGTGCCACTGGACTGGAGGATTGTTAAATGTTTAAACTCCTTTTCAAAAAGGGCAAGGGATAAAAAAGCCAAATGACAGGCCAGTTCACCTAATGCCAGTGGTAAAGGAGCTTTGAGACTATAAACTGAGACAAAAATTGACACTTGGAGAAATATGATCAATAACCACTGCTGCCCCAAAAAAGGCTTGCAGGTTGTGGGTGTTCCCCTTCATCTGCTGCACTTATCATTCTAGATGTGGTTGTGGGTTTGGAACCCGTTGTCTTAGGAGCTTTAATGAATTTCTGCATTGCGTCATGTAGATGGTACTGAACATCACTAGTGGATGGAATAAATGTTTGTGGATGTGCTAATCAAGCGGGCTGCTTTGTCCTAAATGGTGTCAAGCTTATTGAGTGTTGTTGGAGCTGCACGCATCCAGGCAAGTGGGGAGTGTTCCATCACACTCCTGACTTGTGCCTTGTAGATGGTGGACAGACTCTGGGGAGTCAGGAGGCGAGTTACCACTGCAGGATTCCTAGCCATGTGCAGAGACCAAAAGTAGACCATGTTTTATTGATTGTTCTGTGAATGCATTCCAACACCTGAGTAATTAGCGACTCATTGTGCTGCTTGTATACCTTTTAAGTTGTATACACACAAAGTGTAATTCATTCCATGATTCCTTGTGCGAACAACTAGAACTAGGATGACTTTCACAACGAGAGGTTGACCAATTAAGACAGACTAAGAGAATTTTTTTCTTACAGAGACTTGAGTCTTTGGAACTGTCTTGCTCAAAAGGTGGTGAAACTGGAGTTCCTGGAATTTCAAAACGGTAGATAAGTCCTTGATGAGCAAAGGGCACAAGATTATTTGGGATCGATTAGGAATGTAGAGTAATTGGAGCAGCCATGATTTTCCTGAATGTCTGAAACAGGCTGAAGAGGCAGAGTAGCCTATTCATGCTCCTTCATATGTAGGACAGATTTGTGAAATTTTGTCCACACTCTCTCGGATGTTTTTGTCAGGACAGATTAATCTGCTGTCTGCGTTACATTAACAGCCCCGCGACAAGACAGCTTTCCCAAAGTCTGTCCTTGTTAAAATATATTCTAATTCATGACTTGACATCAGTGTTGCAATGTATAGCAGAGTAACCAACATTACAGGCACCTTTTTGATCGCTCTCCCACAAGCAGCTGTAGAAATTGTGAACTCACTGACATCTGGTATTGTCTGCCTGCCATCTCTTCATTGTATCTGACTGCTTTAAAGGAAACACGCTACAAGATAATTCTCCAAAAATGAAAATAATACTTTTCAATGTTCTTAAGCTCAGTGTTTAATATTTCTTTAGGTCCAAAAGGCGTTTTCAACAGCTCGCAATGAACAGGATGGTCGTAAAGGAACGATCTCCCAGTATTTCACCACCCTGCACTGTCCAGTCTGTGATGAGCTGACTCAGCTGGGCATCTGTAGCAAGTGCCGAAGCAACCCTCAGCAAGTAGCTGTGATCCTTCATCAGGAGATTCAAGAATGGGAGTGGAAACAATCTCAGCTGCTGAAGGTACTTGTGCTAAACCTTCTAAACTGCAAGTTACACTGTTTCTCTGACTAAAAGCCAAAGGATGTCACAATAAATATAGTGGACCAAATTGACTTCATTCAAAATGCTATGAATAAAGGTCAGTTGGAATTTTATCAGAAAGTAAACCAAATGTTTGGAGGAAGATTCACAGAAGGATGGGGGTGGAGTTTGCAGAAAGAGGTTAAGGAAAGCAGGCAAGAACGGAAATGGAGATATTGGGACAGACTGATATAAGTTTAGTTGAGAGTTGAGTCTGAAGGAGATTGAGGGAAATGACATTGTATGACTGCATTGCTCTAGAGAGCAGGCAAGGGATGTGATGGGCTGAATGACCATCTTCTGTGGCCATGCCATATTAAGTAAATGAATGAATTGTCTTCTGAATACCAGGGAGTTGGGTCTTGTGTGTGGGGGTTGATGCACAGTTGGCCAAGCTGGGGGACTTTGGGTGGGATTGTATGAGAATAAGGAATAAATTATCATCTCTGATTCTTTGCAGCAGTTACCCTTCCCGATCAATTCTCTGGACCAAGATCTGACTTTAGAGACTTATAATTCAAATATCTGGAATTTATTTGTTACCTCCTGGTGTTCTGCAACAGAATAAGTGATCATTGTTCTTGTTTGAGAGTTTTCTGAGTATTAGCTGTTGATTTTTGCGGCGACAAGTTCACTGGAGCTTAGGAGGTTGAGGGGTGACCTTATAGAGGCTTAAAACCATGAGGGGCGTAGATAAGGTGAATATCAAGGGTCTTTTCCCTAGGGTGGGGGCATTCAAAAGTCGGGCATATTTTGAAGGTGAGAGGAGAAAGATTTAAAAAGGACATGAGAGGCAACAGTGGTTTGTATGTGGAATGAACTGCTAGAGAAGGTGATGGATAGATACAGTTACAACATTTCAAAAACATTTGGATAAGTATGAATAGGAAAGGTTTGGAGGAATGTGGGCCAAATGCAGGTAAGTGGGACTAGTTTGGTTTGAGAATATGGTCAGTATGGACTGGTTGGGCCGAAGGCAGCAGTGCAAACCACTGAGCCACCGTTATGCCCCAATGCACCTGTTGTGCAGAAAATAGAGGGCCTCACCTGTATGAGTAATACTTGCGAGCTTGGCCAATTGTGCATCAACCCCCACGCACAAGACCCAACTCCCTGGTATTCAGGAGACAATTCATTCATTTACTTAACATGGCATGGCCACAGAAGATGATCATTCAGCCCATCACATCCCTTGCCTGCTCTCTAGAGCAATGCAGTCATACAATGCCATTTTGCGGTTGGTTTTCTGAAAATACCTAGTGCCTAACGGACTGCAGTTGTTGGAAAGTATTCACCTTTTAAATTGCTAATTACCCAAATCTTTTGTTTTTAGATTTGCAGGAATTGCACAGGCTGTGTGGATAGACAAGTTCAGTGTGTCTCATTGGACTGCCCGGTCCTGTATAAGCTGTTCAGCATCAACAGTGACCTTACAAAGGCCCCATACCTTCGACAATTGTTGGATCAATTTTAACAACTCTAATACACTCAAAGCATTGGCTGGTGCTCACTTCAGTTTTTGCTCATCTGCATTTTTGTGTGCCATGGTGAGCTTCTCATGATGGCAAAAGCTGAGCTTTTATAGCCAACGAGATTGAAATGTTTGCATATCTCCTTTTTGAGTGTGAATATCATGATATTTGTTGCAGTGCAAAAAAAAAGTGTATTAGTTAACTGTTTCACTTGTTGGAAAATCATTTTTAAAATACATTTGTGAACCTGTGTCATTTCCATAGTGATGGATGATTGAACAGCCCTGTAAATAAGTGTACAGTCCTATTTCGTATGCAATTATGGTAAATGGAGTTCTGATCTATGGGCACTGAAATGTGGGTAATTTACAACTATGGTGCAAATTTCAAGCTGCATATGTTTACAGATGATTTTCTACAATATATTCAAGTTTTATGTGTTGTATGTTTTAACAACTTTTCTCAATTATATATATTTTTTATTTACCTTTTCTGATGGTTGCTTTCTTTAGTGTGCATTATAGTGAACTTGCAGTCCAAAATGTAACAGTTTGTTAAAAGGACTGTCCTGTTATGTTTCTGGGTGCTTTGCTCTGAAAACAATCATGGCTAGAAAACATTTTGGAAACAGTGCTGTGTGGGGTTGTTGCAATATCTTGATTATTTATTGGGATTATATATGGCACTTCATATCCTTTTTAAAAGTTTATATTATTTTCAAAGAAAAGCTTAACAGTTTCTCATTATGTCAAGTCTGATTTGCCAAAATTTGTACAAATGAGGCTTGCTTTTTTGAATGGTTGTAAAGTTGAATGGAAATATAAAGGAATTATATGGTCCTGTTTATTTGCTAACTTCTGTTTTGTTGGACTCTACAATCATCCAGAACTTGGAATTTTACTTTAAAAGTATTTTTTTGATATTGTCACTAAATTAGAATAAATCAGATTATTAAAAGTTTACCTTGTTTAAAATACTAGATGGTCTGTTTTGGAAAATTAGTCTGTGAACGTGAGGCTTTACAAAGTACATAGGAGCTTGTGCACTAGAATCCTTCAAGTTGAACTTGGAAATTGAAGCATTCCCATGCGTCTGTTCCCTTTCGGCTAGTTGTGGGTATGAGACGCTGCTGAAAAAGCTGGAACAAATTGCCAGAGGATACAGTGTGGATAAGACCCTGCAGCTAACTGCTGTCACTTTGTCATGAGATGTGAGCGTTATAATAGGCATTTATTACTCATCCTTAATTGCCCTGAACAAGGTGGTGGTGTGTTGCCACCTTGAAAAGCTTCAGTCCTTGGGGTGAATTGACACCCACTACACTTTTGGGAAGGGAATGGATGCTTAATCTGGTTTCTGGGGTTTCATGCTAACACATTGGATTATGTGGAACTGGACGATACCAGATAAATGGGAATATTCAGTCACATTCACGTATGTGCCTTGGAGGTGTAGAGGAGGCTTTGGGGGAGGAATGAGTTATGTGATTGAATACCCAGCATATAGCCTGCTCAAGAAACCTTGTCATTTATTAATTGGTCTTATTCAATTTTGCCCATGGCAGCCTCCAAGCTAGGAGATAGTAATAAGGACTGCAGGTGCTGGAAGTCTGCATCAATAAAATGTGGAGCTCGAGAAGCACAGCAGGTCAGACAGCATCGGAGCAGGAGGAAAGTTGATGTTTTGGGTTTGGACCCTTCAGGGCTGGGGCCGGGGAAGGGAGCTCGGAAATGAATAAAGGGAGGGCAGTGGGGCTGGCGGGATGCTGATAGGTGGATGCAGGTAGCGGGTTGTAGAGATTGGTCAGTGGGATGGGTGGAGCGGATAGGTGAGAAGGGAAATGGATAGATTGTGTCAGATCAAGGAGGCAGGGATGAGAGGGAGGGCTGGAGGTGGGCAGATTTTGAAGCTGGTGAACTCTTGTGTTGAGGCTATTGGGCTGTAAGCTCCCGAGGTGGAATATAAGGTGTTGTTTCTCCAGTTTACATGTGGCCTCATTTTGATAATGGAGGAGGCCCAGGACGGACATGTTGCCATGGGAGGGTGAGTTGAAATGGCTGGCAACCAGAAGGTGACGTTGATTGGCGTATACAGAGTGCAGATGCTTTGTGAATCGGTCACAGACTGTGCTTGGTCTCTCTGATATAGAGGAGACCACATCAGAAGCAACGGATGTAATTGACCAGGTTAAAGACATTCATGGGGGATAAGTCAGCTGCATAGGCAGGGAATGAGGAAGGAGATGTGGATATAATAGCAGTTTGGTTATCTCCTCCGTCCTGAAGCTCTTCAGCCACATCCTGAAACAAGAGTGTCGCAGTGGGAGAGAGACTCACTGAGATCTCTTCGGAGGGAGAAGGAAGGAAAAAAAACTTCAACGTGGACATCCTTGGAACAGGCATCGCAGTATGGTCTTCAGCGACTAGCAGATAGTAAGGACTGCAGATGCTGGAAGTCGAGTTGATAAAATATGGAGCTGGAGAAGCACAGCAGCAGACAGCATCGGGCTATTGGTGGAAAACTTCATGATGGTTATGCCATTTAAATTATTGCACACTGCACACTGATTTAGTCATGATGTAATAGGAACATTTACTTGCTGTATCATCAACCCAAACTTGGATATTGTTCAAATGTTGTAACAGGGCATTGTCATGCTTCATTGAGGATTACAAATTGTATGAAACATGGCAAGTTTCAGTAACCAGCCCTGCTACTGATGTTGCTAAAGATGATCTGAAAATAACTTTACCTGGAATGCTGCTCTGCCTTCAGCATCTGATTTTCTTCCCCCAGAAACTTATCACTGCAGGTTTGACACTTCTCAGTTCCTTTTCCTAAATCCTTCACCTCTATTCAGAATGTATCTAAGCTTTCTCTTGACTCCATCCTCAACCTGATCCCTATATTTAATGCCCTGCATTGTGCTAAGTTTCAACCCAAAAAGTCCTTTCCTGAATGGCTTTGAAGGGGCTCATTTCTGCATTCAGATACTGGGACCCACATGGAATTTATTCTTTGAGGGTGGAGGCAGAGGGGTTTAAGAAAATCTGGCTTTTGTTCCAATATTGATCATACCAGCTTTTTGACCAGTTTTTGTTTTCATCATTTGAATGTTAGCATAGACAGAGAAACAAAATTTCCATCAAGAGATGCATTATTACCTGAATTACAGCCTCCTGAAATCCATGAAAAAGGATCGAGGTTGCAGGGCAGTACCTTGCATTGGTAATATTTATTTATTGGCTAAAAAAATGAGCATGCTTCAACACTCAGGGTCATTGTTTTGGGTCACTGATCTTGCCAGACATGAAAGAATAGATTACAAGTATAGCTATCATTTAAATGGAAAAATGCAACATTTGTTGGTAAGAATAATTTTATTTTCAGTAGCTAAAGTTTTGAGAAGTCATGAATACAAACTCTGAATCTCTTCTGAAGATTATCCGCAAACTAAATTGACACTTGTTTGCACAATCTAGTATTGTATTTCAGCGCAATTAATTTGGACATCACTTCATCTGCAAATGCAAAGTACGCTGCAGTCTGAGGGGCTTTCCAAGATTCCCTATACAATGGACATTACCTTTTACTGTCAGACAGCAAGAGAATTAAGATTCTTTCAAATCTCATTGAAGAAATGACTCGCTGAGGTAAAACACCAAAGTGTAGAGGAATTATAGATTTTCTAATGATGATACACACATCACAAAATTTGAATGTTTTGTTACCTTTAATAAAAGATAAATAATAAGCTCCCCTTCTGTCAACTGCTAATATTTGAAGTTATGTAGGTGATTGTAATTGTAAATTATTTATTCAAGTATGGAATCTGGGCTAGCATTTTGCCTTTGATGTGGTTATGGTGAGCTGCTGCTGCTGTTCTGAACTGCTCTAGTCCACATCAATAGCTATAGGATGGTGTGTGTCTTAGAATGGGAGTGAGAGTCATGGTATTCCCATGTCCTTCTGTGTGGTAGAGATTACATGTTTAGAATGTGCTGCTGAAGGATTTCTACAGATCGTACAAACGGCCAGCCAGGTGCATCTATCCATCAAAAAGCAGGGTATGTGTGTACATCTTGCAACAAGATCTAGATGAAGAAAGAGATCGAACCAGTACTCTAACATCAACCAGCAACAAGCATCCCAATATTAATTTACAATATGCCACAAAACAGCACCTATTGAAACATAATTCTGTTTTCAATGCCATCATACAGCCAACAGACCAATATCAATCACCATTTAACTATGTCAGATTCAGAATTATCATGAAGACTATAGTACAACTTTTGCTTTTCGTGGAATGATGGTGTAGTGAATAAGTTGGGGTGGGGGAGAATGGAGGTAATACAAGCTTTAGTTGAGAACTACAGTATTCAATTCCATACCAGTGCTCACCAATGTTGAAATAACCAACCCTCAATGCACATTTTAATTGTTTTCTTTAGAATATCTATTATTGATAAACCAGATGACAGCAAATCAGATAATGATTGGAGTGCAACTTGTCAGCATTTAAGAAATAATTGCCATAAAGAAATAATTAACATCAAACTGATATAGTTGTAAGCAGCTATTTTTATATATTTGCTTTTCAATATAATCAAGAGATCCAGTTTAACCATTGAAGTTAGAGCCCAAAGCTGGAACTCTCCAGTGTTCAGGACTTATAAAAACTTGGCATAAAATGTGCCTCAGACCGATAACAGTAGAAAACATAAAAAGCTTAAGAGTTCTCCAGCTTCTACAGAGCTTAATTCAATACTACTAAAATTATTTTTCTTTCACAAAAGAACCTAATGTTATCCTAAGGCACCAGTGTAATATTAGCTATTTGTGGCATAAACAGATCACTCACACCCACCACACTGCTCTACCATTGAATAACAGTACGGCTACTCTGAATTGTAACCTCAAATATCCATTTTCAGCTATCCCTATTAATCTTTCACCCCTTACAAGAACGCATTTACTACTGCCTTAAAAATATCCAAGGAAGCTGGAGTTTTCTGTCAAAGGGTCAAGAAAACAAAGGCTCAACCCTTTGGAGGAAAACTTTTACCTAATCATTTTAATGCATGTTTTAAACGCTGGTAATAAGGAAGGTAAATGGAATTTTGGCATTTATTACTAAAGGAATTAAGGTAAGTAAATGTTGCTGCAACTGTACAATGTTTTAGCAGTTTTGGTCCCCATATGGGATGGAGTTGCTTTGGAGCAAGTTCAGAGGTGGCTCACTAATTCCAGAGATGAGGGTTTGTCTTATGAGGACAAATTAAACTGTTTATTCTCTACAGTTTAGTAGAATGAAAAGTCTAATTAAGATGCTGAAGGGGGATTGTCAAAATAGACACAGAGGGGATTTTCTTTGTGGTGTAATTCTAGAACAAGAGGTCATCATTTTAAGATCAGGGATAAAAGATTAAAAACATAAGAAATTACCTCAAAGGGTTATGGATTAATGGAATTCACTAGCCCTGAATGCAGTGGATGCTGGACATTGAGTAAGTTTGAGGAGATTTTTAATTACAAAAGTGTTGAAGGGTTATGGAGGGCTGGCAGGAAAATGGAGTTGAGGATGAGATGAGAGCAGCCATGATCATATTGAATGGCAGAGCAGGCTCAAGGAGCTGAACTGCTAACTCCTAGTTCTTAGATGACTCCTTATTTTTAAAATGATCTCATTCTAGATAAGAGGAAAGTTCAAACTTTCTGTCAAAATCTTTCAAAATTTACATGTTTCAATCAAGTTGCCTCTTACTCCTCCAAACTCCAGCAGATACAGCCTAGCCAGTCCAACCTTTTCTTAAAACAAACCATCTAATCCAGTAAATATTCTTGAACATATCTCCAACACATTTCCTTAAGTAAGATGACCAGTACTGTGTACTCCAGATCCTAGCGCACCAGTGCCCTGTATAACTGTAGAATAATCTCCTTTTGTATTCAGTTCCCTTTGCAATAAATGATATATTCTATTAGCTTTCATAATTACTTGCTGTACCTGCATGTATATCTTTTGCAAATCGTGTACAAGGACACCAAGATCCCTCTGCCATCTCTCACCCTTGAGGTAATATGCTGCTTTATTCTTCCTACAAAATGGGCAATTTCAAGTTTTCCCACATTCTACACTCCTTGCCACATTTCTTTTGCCCACTCACTTAAGCTATAAATATCTTGTGTACTCTTCAGAACATACTTTCCTACTTGTCTTTATGTCAGCAGCAAATTTGGCAACCTTCATTAAGTCAATTACATACAGTGGGGCAGTGAGTAAAATACCCACTGTTTACAATCTACAACCCTGTCACCGCACACCAAGAAGCTGCAAGTCTCTCAGCTGGAGTCCTTTATTCAGGCCATTTCTGAAACTGTGGGGTGGAAAAAAATCCTTCCTAGCATCTTGGTTAATGCAGGGCCTATGCGTAACTGTATCTTTAACAGTCCAGACAGTTCCTTGCCATGTTTGGGAAGCGTATTTTTATAAACGGATTCACGAAGTGTGGGTGTTGCTGTAAAGGCCTGCATTTCTTGCCCATTCTGATTACCCTGAGGGCAATTTAGGCTCAACCACAGTGCTGTGGGTCTAGAGTCACATGTAGGACAGGTAGCTTTCCTTCCCAAAAATACATTAGTGAATCAGAACGGAGTTTATCACAATAGAGTGGTTTAGTGTTTGCTATTAGAATGGCTTTTAATGCCAGACTTGCTTTTTCTTGAATTCACATTTCACGATCTGCCATGATGAAATTTGAATTCACGTCCCAGAGTATTCTTTAGGGATCTGGATTACTAGTCAAGTGCTATGATTACTACTCCACTGAAAGCCTGTCTTCAGAAATTGGAAAACACTTGTCTTAAAAAGGCAGTAATTAGAATTCACCATGTTAGCCAATATTAATATTGATTGTAAAGAAATTCAAAAACAATAGGCTGTGCATAAGGAAATCACATTTTGCACTCATTTTAACGTATAAAATAGCATTATTCATATGACAAGGAGACATAAACATAGGATTCAGTTTCTTTTATAAAGTACATAATTATCATTAAATCGGGTTCATGTTTTATATACCAGTTACTGAATTCCACCAACATGTAATTTGAAAAATCCAGTTCTCTCTGTGACTGTTCACAATATTGTGAACAATCTAGTGTCGCAAACTCATGGTCAGTTCACAATATGTACTGAATAACAACTTTCCAAACACTGCAATAAAAGAACTTTTCAATTTTTCCAATGTATCTGGAAATTGTGATATCATTGAACAGAAAAAGTAGTGATTAATTCATTTGTCATAATGACAACTGACTTTTGAAATTTAATCCACTCTCTACTGCATTACTAATGTATTTTTCGTCAGGCAATTGAGCTGCTTAGAGGGAAATCCATTACTACATTTCATATTGCCTGAACAAAACTGCTGAGAATTGATAACATGCCAACCGGTTCCATTTTTCCCACAAGCACAGTTTTCGTGTAGAGACAAACCCCACAAGCAAAAACAATCTATTTTAAACATGAATCAGACTGCTTTTGCTTCCAGAAGCAACTCATGTTTTCTCTGCAACATTAAAGCCTTTGACTGTTCATGTATAACACATATTGTATTAGGCTTTCAATAATTGGCAAAATTCATAGATTTATCACTACCTACATTTTGGAAAGGCAAATCAGGGCAGGACTTGTACACTTAATGGTAAGGTCCTGGGGTATGTTGATGAACAATCAGACCTTGGGCTGCAGATGCATAGTTCCTTGAAAGTAGAGTTGGAGGTAGACAGGATAATGAAGGCAATGTTTGGTATGCTTGCCTTTATTGGTCAGTGCATTGAGCACAGGAGTTGGGTGATCATGTTGTTGAAGTACAGGACATTGGTTAGGCTACTTTTGGAATACTGCATTCAATTCTGGTCTCCCTGATATAGGAGAGATGTCATTAAATTTGAAAGGGTTCAAAGAAGATTTACCAAGGCTGTTGCCATGGTAGGAGGGTTTGAGCTACAGGGAGAGGCTGAATAGATCATAGAATAGAATTCCCTAGAGCGTAGAGTCCACAATGACCCTCCGAGAGTATCTCAGCCACACTCACTGCCCTGCCCTATCCCTGTAACTCTGCATTTCCCATGGCTAGGTCTACCTAGCCTGCACATCCCTGGACACAATGGGCACTTTATCATGGATGGGGAGAAGAGATATCAGAAAAATGCACTGCAGAATACTTCTATCTTCAGTGTGAACAAGTTAATAAATCTGACAATTTAGCCAGTCATAGTTCCCTCCACAGTTATCTGCTGGAGGATGCAAAATTATGAATCTGACCCTCAATTTTCTGAAAGTTTAACACACTTCATGATCATAAAAAAAATTGTGAAACACAACCCACTATAGAATCATCAAGCTGTACAGCACAGAAACAGACCTTCGGTCCAACTCATCCATGCTGACCAGATATCCTAAATTAATCTAGTCAATCCTATTTACTGGCATTTGGCAAAACCTTCCTATTCATGTACCCATGCAGATGCCTTTTAAATGTTGTAACTGTGCCAGCCTCCTCCACTTCCATATATGCACCACCTTTTGTGTGAAAAAGTTGCCTGGCTGAGGCTATTTTCCCTGCAGTGTTGGAGACTGAGGGGCGACCTTGAAGAGGTTTATAAAATAATGAGGGCCATGGATAGGGTAAATTGGCAAGGTCTTTTTCCTGGGGTAGGGGAGTCCACAACTAGGGCATAGGTTTAAGGTGAGAGGGGAAAGATTTAAAAGGGAGCTGAGGGGCAACTTTTTCAGAGGGTGGTGCATGTATGGAATAAACTGCCAGACGAAGTGGTGGAGCCTGGTACGATTACAACATTTAAAAGGCATCTGCGTGGGTACATGAATAGGAAGGGTTTAGAGGGATATGGGCCAAATGCTGGTCTAGACTGTACGAAGTGGCTTCATCTCGGAGCACTGTTCTAGATGGTCGGTCTGGACAAGTTGGACCAAAGGGTCTGTTTCCGTGCTGTACAGCTCTATGACTTGTGTTTCAAACTGACATAAGCTGGCACGTTATTTGTTCCAAAAATTGGTGAAAGTGATAACTGTCAAAGAATCTTGGAATTTATGCAGTACAGAAAATGTCCATTCAATCATGTCCTTTCTTACTGCTCTTTTTCTTTGCACTGTTTTGTTTTTGTTTTTCAAATAGGTTAGTTGTTTCCACGAGTGAATAAAATTGCACAAAATTACACACTTTACATTCAACTATTCTTACCTCTAAAATGTACAATAATGCAACTGGAGATTTTAAGGGCTCCATGCTGCAGTAGTGAGGGCACACAACACTGTTACTAGGAACAGTTCTGCAATCCAGTGATCATGAAGTTTTGTATACCAGTGGAGCTTATGGTTAAAACGTGACAAATAATTAAATAGAGAAACAAGATGGAGCACAATCAGAACTAGTTCCCCAGATTGACTTAAATCTGTAAACCAGATTTCAGCTGCAGGATTTACAAGAATTAACAGTCCCTCTACAAGAGATACAAATTGTCATGCAAATTTTTAAAACCCTTCTCAGACATCAAAATCAACATATAATTTACTCTAATATATCCTAATGATAATCATATAATTACAAGCAGCCTGCTGATGTATATTCACATTTTCAAAGATTTTGTTTCAAAAACAGACAGACAAGGAGCAAGTGTTTAAATGTAATTCAAGTATAGGGTCATCTTTAATTTGTCCTTTAACTGGTCTTCTGCTGACAGATTTGTAAACATATCTGCTTGGTTTGTAGTATTCAGTCATTCTTTTCTCTCTCCAAGTTAAATAGTTTCTTTTTCGGAGAGCCACCTAGATACCTCTGGGTAGAAAGTGAAGGGAAAGAGCTGTGTTCTGGAGAAACAAGGTCCATGCTCTTCACTGAAGCAGCTCTAGTTGGAATCCGTTCTGCGTCATTCTTTACATCACTCATTTCAATCACTTCAAAATCTGCATCGTTCCAGTCTTCCGGAGGGTCATCATTGTTTTCATCTTCATCAAGCCCTGACCCTAACAGAGCTTTCTGGTCATCATTCTCTGGTTGGATACTGCTTGGAGATGAAGCTAGTTTGTACATCACAGGGAACAAGATGGCTGTCATTGCGGAGGTCCCCAGAGCAGTCAGCATCAATACAGGATATTGCTTGATGGTGTCAAGGCCTTGAAGGAACCCAACCAAAGCTGGAACCACCATTTCACCCAATGCCGCTCCGAAAACAAACAAAGCTGCTGACTTCCCAGTAGTGTTTGTGTATTGCCTGATCCAGGATACACCGCTGGGAAAGGTGGCGGCCATCGAGGCTCCATAAAGAGCAGTGCCCACCCACAGAGAAATTAGATTCGTGTTATGGAGTGTCAGAATTATGGATGAGATGGTGCAGCCTATTAGACTCAGCAGGATCATCGTTCCAGGGTAAAGGCACGTGGCTAAAAATATTGCGAGTCCCCGACCTGTGGCAAATGTCCCCCAGAACAATGAGTTTAAGCCGGCGGCCTGGTTGTCATTAAAGTGAACAAAGTCTTTTGCGTACGTAAAGATGTACGATCCATATGCCACCTCAGCTCCCACATACCAGAAGAAGAAGAAGAACAGGAGGAACAAAATAACATTGTGGTATCTTGCAAATGGAGGGTCCTGGGAGGAAACAGCAGCCCTGCTTCGATTTGGACTGCTCCTTAAATAAATAATGAAGAACAATACAGAAATTAAAAGCACAAAGCTTCCAATAACAATATATGTCCAGGTAAAAGGAGTGAAGGCTGAAACAGTTGTTTTCAGTACGTCCATAAAATGCACCAAGTTACTCTGAGAGCTATTCTTGGTATTGCTCAAGATGCCATTCCCACTATTGTCAGTGATCTTTTGTAAGGTGCCCAATAGTGGTTTTGCTAGGATAGGAGCCACAAATGCACCTAATGCAAAACTGAAGTGCAGCGCCTGCATATAGGGTCTGACTTTCGTGCCCCACACAAGCAAAATGAGCAAATTTCCACCTGCAAACAAACAGCAAAACAAGTTATTTTCATCTCTATCCATGGTGAGCTCTCACCTATTTGGAAAATTACTTACACAAACCATAATGTAAAAAAGCAACAGGTGTAAATGCTGGACATACACAGCAGGTTTGATAGCGTCTGTAAAGAGTAAGGGAGGGTAGTATTTCAAAACGATAGTTACAATAGCATCACTGACTCATGGTTACTGGTCATTTCCAAGTGCCTTTTAGAAGGTGGAGGTGAGCTGCCTTGTCGAAACTACAGTGTCTCCTGTGCTGCATGTCCCCTACAACGCTGTTAGGGACGGAGTTCCAGGATCGTGAATCAGTGACCGTGAAGTTCCAAGTCAGGATGCCATTTAAGTTGAAGGGGAGCTTACAGTTCATGGTGTTCTCATGTAATAAGAGGTGGAAGCAGCTGCCAACATGGCATTGTTAATTTTAGCAATAAGTCATGCTGGAAAACTGAAACATTGGCACTTTAGGCTTACACACAATCCTCATTGATTTAGTGATCATGAAAGACGAAACATTCATGTTGGGGGGACCTTCAGAAGTTTCAGCACTGGGGCAGCAGACAGTCTTTAAGCTAGCTAACAACGGGATCGGAACTTGATCTTCAGTACAGTGAGATACTGTACATAAACAGTATCTTTAAAATGTGTCAAGTCAGAGTTGTAACATAAAGGAGCACCAGTTTCAGAAAAGAAAGACTTTCCGTTGATTAAGGAAATCTAAAACCTAAGCAGAAACAGATTAAAGGAAAGTAACTGTCAAAGAGACTAGTGATTGTATCAAGCTCAGATGTAGCAAAAGTTACTCTCACAGTAGCCAGATTGTCAGTGGAAAAGATACAGTGGTGGTTGTAAAGGTATTTTCAGTTACATTATAAATCAGAGGGTGGTTAAAGGATTCTGGCAGCTTTAACTTGCCTCCCTGGATAGGATGGATATTTTGTGTAGTCACCTTGCATCATTCATTAGCCCTACAGCCTGCACTTATTTACCAGTAAAATTAACACCAAAGCTGTACATATTAATATAGATGTAATTCCAGTCCTGAAACCTATACAATTTTTGAAATTGTCTGAGAGAGCTTCAAATCAAAAGTATTTATTTGAGATTTCTTTAAGAAAAAACTGAAAGGTGCAATGAGTGAGTTCTTTGCTCAATCAAGTTTTTTTTTAGTTCATTCACAAGATGTCAGCGTCGCTGGCTAGGCCAGCATTTTTTGCCCAAGAGGGCAGGTGAGAGTCACATGTAGTCCAGACTTGTTCAGGACTTTGGTGAACCAGGTAGGTTTAACTGTTCGGTTCAATGTCACAAACAGCTGTGCTGGAATCAAAACAATTGGGAAACAAAAAATACAATCTTAAATGTCTAAACATAATTACAGAGTGGGCCTGTGCATTGGAGTTTGCAGTAAATGACTTTCCTGGTGAAAAACATTTTGATAGAGGCAGAGGAAAAAGGGGGAGTGAAGTCAATAGCTCCACACGTATTGACCACCTTCGGCCAAAGTAGCAAATGTCAAACAGCCAATCTGCTGTGGTTCTCACCCATCACCTTCTCAATATTTAAAAAAATTAGAACAGAAAAGTTTCCTAATCCAAGGAGCCCAGGCAGACTGTGCTGCCCCCAGTGAAATAACTCATCACAGACTGAAGATTTTCTTTAAAAAAACTGAAATATGTGCATTTATGTAGTGCCACCGAACATCTCAAGGTACTTTACAGACAATGAAGCATTTAACGGACAATACAGGAAAATGGTTGAAGTAAAAGATCAGATGATCTCACTAAATGGAGAAATAGCCTTGAAAGGGCTGAATGGCCTACTACTGCTCCTATTTCTTATGTTTTGAAGTGTAGCCAGTACTGTAATGTAGGAAATGTAACCGCCAGTATATAGACACAGCAAACTCCTACAAACAACAATATAATAATGTGCAGGTAACCTGTTTTTGAGATGGTGACTGGGAGATAAATATCATTCAGAACACCACAGATAATTCTCCTGCTCGGTTTCAAAACAATTTCTTGGGATCTTATGTCCATCTGAGGAAGACAGAGATAGCACCCAAAAATGGCGCAAAACTGCATGGGAGTGTCAGTCTTGTTTCCCGCAGGCCCTGGAGTGGGAACTGAATCCAGAACTTTGTGCCGCAGAAATGAAAGCACTACTGAATGAACACAAGTGACCTTGCAGTGGTACTATGGTAGCATTCTTGCTTCTGAGTCAGAACACTGTACATGTAATCCTCACCACAAAGTCTTTGATATATAATCTAGGTTGATACTTCAGTTCTAAACTGAGGATAGCCATATTGGGGAGATGCTGGTGTTGGACTGGGGTGGACAAAAGAAGTCACACATCACTTCACCTGACAAAGGAGCAGCATTCTGAAAAGCCTGTGATTTCAAATAAACCTGTAGGACTATAACCTGGTGTCATGTGACTTCTGACTACACTGAGGGAAGTATTGATTTCACTGTACTATCTGAAGAAGAGTGGGCAAGTTGACCATGCTGTCCAGGACAACAATTTAATCACTCAATCAACATCACTGAAACTGATTTCCTGTTAATTTAGCTCTGTTGTTTGTTGGCTGCTGGATTTGCCCACTTAACAACAACAACTTTGTCATGAAGTACTTTGTGACATCCCTCGGAGATGAAAGGTGCTACATGGACTGCAGTGGTTCAAGAAAATAGCTCACCACCACCCTCTCAAGGGCAGCTAAGGACAGGCAATAAATGCGGGCCAGCCATAAGAGAATATATTAAAAAAAACTAGCCCTTTGTTTCTTACTATTCCTGTTCTATGTTGCTGAACACTGTACTCATACAGTATGTTCTGGAAATGTTTACAGTGCTTTACTGACCTTACTCAGCAGACTGCTGACTATTCTACTCCCAAAACATACATTATATTGAAATGGAGAGAACATTGGCCTTTCCAGGAAGAATAGAAACTCAAAGACAGCCAACAACATTTAGGAAATAAAATTGAACAAACTGAGACTGGGGAATAAATGTTAAGGCCCGAAGCAGATATTTTCCTGAAATTTTAGGAGGCAAGAACATAAGAACTAGGAGCAGGAGTAGGCCATCTGGCCCCTCGAGCCTGCCCCGCCATTTAGTAAGATCATGGCTGATCTTTTTGAGACTCAGCTCCACCTATCCGCCCACTCACCATAACCCGTTAATTCCTTTACGGTTCAAAAATTTATCTAGCCTTGCCTTAAAAACATTCAGCGAGGTAGCTTCAACCGCTCCACTGGGCAGGGAATTCCACAGATTCACAACCCTTTGGGTGAAGAAGTTCCTCCTGACCTCAGTCCTACATCTGCTTCCCTTTATTTTGAGGCTATGCCCCCTAGTCCTAGTTTCACCTGCTAGCAGAAACAACCTCCCTGCCTCCACCTGATCTATTCCCTTCATAATCTTATATGTTTCTATAAGATCTCCCCTCATTCTTCTGAATTCCAATGAGTACAATCCCAGCCTACTCAGTCTCTCCTCATAATCCAACCCTCTCAATTCTGGAATCAACCGAGTGAATCTCCTCTGCATCCCCTCCAGTGCTAGTATACCCCTTCTCAAGTAAGGAAACCAAAACTGCACACAGTACTCCAGGTGTGGCCTTACCAGGACCCTATACAGCTGCAGCATAGCCTCCCTGTTTTTAAACTCCATCCCTCTAGCAATGGCAGACAAAATTCCATTTGCCTTTTTAATTACCTGCTGCACCTGCAATCCTACTTTTAGCGATTCATGCACAAGGACGCCCAAGTCCCTCTGCACAGCAGCGTGCTGCAATTTTTTTACCGTTTAAAACATAGTCCATTTTGCTGTTATTCCTACCAAAATGGATGACCTCACACTTATCAACATTGTGCTCCATCTGCCAGACCTTTGCCCACTCACTTAGACTATCTATATCCCTCTGCAGACTTTCAGTGTCTTCTGCACACTTTGCTCTACCACTCATCTTAGTGAGTCCCCAACTCCAAATCATTTATGTAAATTGTAAACAATTGCGGTCCCAACACTGATCCCTGAGGCACACCGCAAACCACTGACCTCCAACCAGAAAAACACCCATTTACCCCTACGCTTTGTTTTCTACTGGTCAACCAATCCTCTATCCATGCCACTACATTACCTAAAATAGCGTGCAACTTCATTTTATGTAGCAGCCTTTGGTGTGGCACCTTGTCAAATGCCTTCTGGAAATCCACATACACCACATCCACAGGTTCCCCATTGTCCACCATGCAAGTAATGTCCTCAAAGAATTCCACCAAATTAGTTAAACATGACCTACTCTTCGTGAACCCATCCTGGGTGTTCCCAATGGGACAATTTATATCCAGATGTCTTGCTATTTCTTCCTTAATGATAGATTCAAGCATTTTCCCCACTACCGAAGTTAAGCTAACTGGCCTATAGTTACCTGCTTTTTGTCTACTTCCTTTTTTAAACAGTGGCGTCACATTGGCTGTTTTCCAATCTGCGGGAACCACCCCAGAGTCCAGTGAATTTTGGTAAATAATTACTAGTGCATTTGCTATTTCCCCCATCACCTCTTTTAGTACCCTGGGATGCATTTCATCAGGGCCAGGAGACTTATCTACCTTTGGCCCCATTAGCTTGCCCAGCACTGCCTCCTTAGTGATAATGATAGTTTCTAGGTCCTCACCTGCTATAACTTTCTTGCCATCAGTTTTCGGCATGTTATTTGTGTCTTCCACTGTGAAGACCAACACGAAATAACTGTCTAATGCCTCGGCTATTTCCTCATTCCCAGTTATTAAATTGGCCTTCTCATCCTCTAAAGGACCAATGTTTACCTTCGCCACTCTTTTACGATTTACATATTTATAGAAACTTTTGCTGCCTGTTTTTATTTTCTGAGCTAGTTTACTCTCATAATCTATCTTACTTTTCTTTATAACTTTTTTTGTGGCTTTCTGTTGGCCTTTAATGATTTCCCAGTCTGCTAGTTTCCCACTACTCTTTGCTTTTTTGTATGTGTTTTTTTTCAACCTGATACTTTCCTTTATTTCCTTAGACATCCATGGCTGGCTGTCTCTTTTCTTACAGCTCTTCCTTATCACTGGAGTATACTTCTGCTGAGCACTGTGAAAAATTGTTTTGAAAGTTCTCCACTGTTCCTCAATTGACCCACCATAAAGTTTTTGCTCCCATTCTACCTTAGCTAACTCCTCCCTCATTCCTTCATAGTCTCCTTTGTTTAAGCACAGGACATTGGTACTGGATTTAAACTTCTCACGCTCCATCTGTATTTTAAATTCGACCATACTGTCATCGCTCCTTCCGAGATGATCCCTAACTGTGAGATCATTAATTATTCCTGTCTCATTACACAGGACTAGATCTAGGATAGTTTGCTCCCTTGTAGGTTTCATTACATATTGTTCAAGGAAATTATCGTGGATGCATTCTATGAACAAGGAGACCAGTAAGTTGCAAAATTAAATGCAATGCAAAAGTTGCGAAGGGTTAACTTAAAATCAAGTTAAGACAAAGATTTCTACTCTAAGTAATGCAATAATTTTGGAAACAATTCACCAAATATCTCAGCAGACTTTGGACAGTGAGTGTTTAACCAGAGAGAGCCAAGAGGCAGGGTGGACAAGGAATGGGGGTAGTGGGGTGGAATGGCACAGAAGCTTAATGGATCTCAACATCCTCAGGCTGAGGTAGACAGTAAACAGAGGAAGAACAGGGTTAGTGCATCCAGTAAAAGATCAGTGCTGGCTGCTACAAGTAACCACCTGATTATTAGGGAGTAGACTTTGACAGTTTTGCACCGACAGTTAACACCAGTCTAATACTCTCAGTTCACAGAATCAGAGAGTTATAATGTGCAGAAAGAAACCATTCGGCCCATTGTGACTGCACCAAGTCTATTATGTAATGCCGATCTCCTGCCTTTTCTCCACTTCCCTGCACGCCATTTTTTCTATCTAAATTAACCATCCAATACCCTCTCAATGTCTCAATTGAACCTGCCTCCACCACATTTCCAGGCAGTGCATTCCATATCCAAATAACTCAGTGTGGAAAAGTTTTTTTCTCACATCACCCTGGCTTCATTTATATACCATTTTAAAATCGATGACCTCTAATTCTTGTTCCTTTTGCAAACGGGAACAATTTCTCTTTATCTACAAGAAAAACAGAAATTGCTGGAAAAGCTGAGCAGGTCTGGCAGCATCTGTGAAGAGAAATCAGAGTTAATGTTTCCAGTCCAGTGACCAGACCCAAAATGTTACCTCTGATTTCTCTTCACAGACGCTGCCAGACCTGCTCAGTTTTTCAGGCAGTTTCTGTTTTTGTTTCTGATTCCCAGCATCCGCAGTTCTTTCGGTTCTCCTTATCTACTCTGTCCAGCCACTTGCGATTTTGAAAACCTCAGTCCGATCTCCTTTCAGCCTTCTTTCTCCAAGGAGAACATTCCCAACTTCTTCAATCTCTCCTCAGAGGTAAAGTTTCTCATTCTTGGAGCCATCTCAGTAAATCGCTTCTGCATCTCTCTCCAAAGCATTTGTATTTTTCCAATAAAGTGGTGTCCAGAAATGTACACACTCCTCCTGCTAACAACTTATGACTAACAATTGTGTGGTCACTGGTATGTTGTGCACCAATAGGTCACCATCTTCAAGAATCAAGGGTCTGAGGGAAACATTTTGAGTGCACGGGTCAAACATTTTGGGATTCTGTGATTAACACAGGAGTCACCTGATTGAGATTACACCTTGGACACTGCTCCAATCACGTTGGAACTAAAGTCTAAAGTGAAGCTCTGCAACACTAACATCATCTCCTTCATGTGTACAGAACAAAAAGTTCATGTTTAAATGGAATCATAGGTATCCTCTGTTTAAAACACAATCTGATAGCAAGTCTTCATTTTAGCATGGTTTACAAATACAGGACCTTCACTTTCATTTTAGTAGTTACTGCAATGCACAAGAACCATATTCTAACTGTCTTTTTAAACATACCACCTCTTTCTAAGCCTCTCTCCCAATCCGTTACTCACTGCCACTGACTGGACCTCTCCTGATCCCGTTGCTGCCTCCCACTCATTATTTTCCCTCCTGTTTCCAGCCTTCTCCTAAACTCCTCAATCCCACCAGTTTGCTGCTTTCACCCACTGACCCCGCCCCCCGAGACCTAGCTGTCAACAAGGGCTCAGAAGAGACGAATGACAGGAGAGTGGCATCTGGGGGAGGGTTGAAGGGTCAGCAGTGAGGGTAGGAGATGGGGGGGATTATGTGGGGCGAGGGTCTGGAGGGGTAGGAGCTGGGGAGTGTGTGGGGTGAGGAAGAGGCCACCAGTGAGTGCAAGGGGGCAAAAGGAAGGATAAACAGATGTCTGTTTCAACTCTCCAGCCTCTGCAGTTCTTTGTAATATTATCTTAGCATGAAACAGCGATCAGGAGGTAGGAAACAGTGAGTTGGAGTCAAGTAGAAAGACAAGTAAGCAAGTAAGCATAGGAAGCTAGAAACAGTAACAAGCTGATTTTTGGGGCAGTGATTTGAAAGTAGCCAGCACCTTTTTAGTGTAAAATTTACAGCAACATAATCCACCCTTACCTTGTTCCTTGTTATGGAAAGTCATTTTTGCTTAGTACACATTATTTTCAGGAGTACATGAGGTTGCTAAACAAGGGATAGCTGTTCTCTCGAAGATGTACCGACCTGTATCCAGGAAGCCCATTGAAATTCCAATGAGGGACATCAATCCCGTCAATATGATAGCCTTCGTACACCACGGAATAGTATACATTCCCAGTGAAGTCATTAGCATCGAAATTCCTAAACAAGTTTAGAACAACAGAACAAATAATGGTACTTCTGAAGATACAAATGTGGGGTCACATGTAGGTATGTCAGAAGAGCTACTTTCCACTGTTAAACAAACTCAATTTATATTTGCCAACAATAATGAAAAAAAAGATGCAAATGTACAGTGCCTTATTCAACAATTATATTTTAGGCAAATGACTTGAGGATAAATTGCAGTTTTAGCTGTAGGAGTTAACATAAACAGTTGGATTTAGCAGTCTGAATGCGGGCCAAGAAACAACAGCATTCAATTATGTACAACCAGCTCATAACTAATATAAACTAGCAAAAATAATTGCCTTAATGTAAATCAGAGTTAAAATCCCATCCTGGCCACATCACCTAATCTGAATGTAACTTCTTTGTCAGGCTAAATCTGCTCTCCAATCTTAATTACTCAAGGAAAGTTCGAAAGATTTTGGCCATAAGTCATATACAGTCCAAAAATTCTCAAAAATGTTATTGATAGACGAAAAAAGAAAATCAAGAAAACAAGTGTGGGGTAACATCAGAAATCAATATCAGATTCTTTGAAAAACCCATGTAGGGGTTGGGGACAGGAAGCAGTTGGCAATTGGCAGGCAAGAGTTACAGTGACTGGTGCAAAAACAGGCAGGGAACTCTGCAGCTAGTACTCAGTGTGGAGCTTGAACAGCATTGAATAGTCAGACAGGACTTCGTAACTTTAAGGTAGGAACACTCGTTTTCTTGGTCTGCACAAACCGATGTGTAGTCCCTGCCATTTATAGTGGGCATGTTAGCACTAAAACAATGAGCTTTGAAATTGGAAAGCTCACCTGGAAGCTGCCTTTTGTATTAGCAGTCACATCCAATCGCATTATATCAAAGTGCAAGCAGCTCACGTGGGTGGAAGTCAGCCATTTAGCATCAGACACTAAACAAGGAGGCCATTCAGCCCACTGTGCACATGACAGGACTTTGAAAGAATTGTTCAACTGATCCCATTTACCTTCTTTCTCCATGGCCATGCAATTTTTCTTTCAAACATATGTGTAGAGTAAGTATCTGTTGAACTGCCTAAAAAGGACCTTGTGGCACAGTGGTAGTGTTCCTACTTCTCAACCGGAAGGCCCTGGTTCCAAGTTCCATCTGCCCCAGATGTGTGTCATCACATATCCCAACAGGCTGATTAAACTTCAGTTTGAATTGGTTCAAGTAATTCCCAACAAGAATATGAGTGGTACTTTGTAATTGACTGTTTCTAGTAATAGGAATGGCTGATGATTATAAGACCACAAGATAAAGCAGCAGAATTAGGCCATTCAGCCCACTGAATCTGCTCCACCATTCAATCATGACTGATAATGTTTGTCAAACTCATCCTCCTCCTTTCTCCCCATAACCTTCGAACCCTTACTAATCAAGAACCTATCTGCCTCTGTCTTAAATACACTAAATACTCTGTAGCAAGGAGTTCCACAGATTCACCACCCTCGGGCTAAAGAAATTCCTCTTCATCTCAGTTATAAAGGGTTGTCCCTTCACCCTGTGGTTAGTCCTAGTCTTTCCTACGAGTGGAAAAATCTTCACACCCACTCTATCCAGGTCTCTCAATATTCTCTAAATTTTAATCAGATCCTCCCTCATCCTTCTAAACTCCACAGAGTACAATCCAGAGTCCTCAACCACTCCTCATATAACAAGCCCTTCAACCCCGGGATCATTCTTGCGAACATCCTGTGGACCCCTCCATTGCCAGCACATTCTCCCCTAGATGTGGGACCCAAAACTGATCACAATATTCCAAGATAGTAGGAACTGCCGATGCTGGAGAGTCTGAGATAACAAGGTGTAGAGCTGGATGAACACAGCAGGCCAAGCAGCATCACCTTTCTGAAGAAGGGTCCAGACCCAAAATGTCAGCTTTCCTGCTCGTATAATGTATAATGTGAATAGTTGTGGTCCTAACACTGACCCCTGCAGAACTCCACTAGTCACCAGCTGCCATCCTGAATATGACCCCTTCATCCCTATTCTGCTTTCCGCCAGTCATCCAATCCTCTCTCCATGCCAGTATCTTGCCCCTAACACCATGGGCTCTTACTTAGCAGCCTCCCGAGCAGCACCTTGTCAAAAGCCTTCTGGAAATCCAAACAGATCAGGTCCAATGGCTCTCCTTTGTCTAACTTGCTTGCTACTTCTGCAAAGAATTCTAACAGATTTGTCAGGCAATGACCTCCCCTCCCCTTGACGAAGCTGTGATGACTCCACCCTACTTTACCATGCATTTGCAAGTACTCTATGTCAATGGAGGGTGAAAGGCTAAACTGCTTTGACCCTAATTTAAATTACCTGCAAATTTACAGAGTGAATACAGGAGTGCTGGAGCTTCAAGTTGACTAAACATTGCTATAATAACTGATCTGACAATCCTGAAATTTACTTTCCTGCTTTTCCCCCTAACCCTTGGATTCCCTTACTGTCAATCTCAGCCTTGAATATACTTAATGATCCAGCCTAGACAGCCCTCTATGGTAAAGAATTCCAAGATTGATTACCATCGGAAGAAATTCCTCCTCAATTTTGTCTTAAAAGGGTGACCCCTTACTTTGAGATGATGCCCTTTGGTCCTAGACTCTCCCACAAGGGAAAACAAGAGCTGCACATCTACCCTGTCCCTGTCAATTCCCTTAAGTTTCAATAAGGGGGTCACTTCTTATTCTTCTAAATTCTAATAAGGCCAGGCCCAACCTTTTCAACCTCTCCTCATAAGAAAATCCCTCCATACACAGAATCAATTTATGGACCTTCTCTGGACTGCCTCCATACCAGTATGTCACTCCTCAGACAAGGAGACCAAAACTGTTTACAGTATTCTTGCTGTGATCTGACTAGTGCCTTGTATAATTTTACCAAAACTTCTCTATTTCTATACTCATTCCCTCCTAAATAAATGCCAACAATCCATTTGTCTTCCCTCTTACCTTGGACACTAGTTTATTGTGATTGATGCATAAGGCCAGTGTTTGTTGCCCTTCCCTAACTATCCTTGAACTGAACAGCTTCCTGGCCAGCTCAGAGTCAACTCCATTGATTCCTTAAGGGGCTTGACAGGATGAATGCTGAGAAGATGTTTCTCCTCATGGGAGAGTCCAGGACTAGATCACATCATCTCAGAATAAAGGGGAACCAATTTAAGACTCAGATGAGAAGGAATTTCTTCTCTTGGAGGGCTGAGAGTCTTTAACTCCTTGCCACAGAGTGCTGTAGGGGTGGAGTCCTTGTGCATATTTAAGGCTGAGACAGATTCTTGATCGGTCAGGGAATCAAGGGTTGTAGGAAAAAGGCAGGAAAGTAGACATGAGGAATGTTGGATCAGCCACGCTCCTACCGATTGGTGGAGCAGGCCTATGGGGCCGAACGGACTGTTCCAATTCTTATGGTTTTATTGATGTGGGTCTGGAGTCACATACGGGCCAGACTAAGCTAAAATAAGATGTTTCCTTCTCTAAGGACATAAGTAAATGAGGTGGGTTTTTAGAACAATCGATGTAGTCTCAATGTCATCATTCCTGAGACTAGCTTTCAACGCAGATTTATTCATTTAAATTCCATCAGCAGCTGCCCTGGGATTTAAGTCATATAATCATGCAGCACAAAAACAGACCCTTCGGTCCAACCAGTCCATGCCAAACATAATCCCAAACTAAACTGTAGTCCCACCTGGCCTGCTCCTGGCCCATATCCCTCCAAATCTTTCCTATTCATATATTCATCTGAATGTCTTTTAAATGTTGTAACTGCACCCACATCCACCACTTTCTCAGGAAGTTCATTCCACATGCGAACCACGCTGTGTAAAAAAAAAAAAAATCGCCTCTCATGTCTTTTTGAAATCTCTCTCCTCTCACCTTAAAAACGTACCTGTAGTCTTGAAATCCCCCATCCTAGGGAAAAGACAACTACCATTAATTCTATCTATACCTCTCATTATTTTATAAACATCTATCAGGTCACCTCTCAACCTCCTAAGCTCCAGTGAATAAAGTCCCAGCCTACTTAGTCTTTCTTTCTAACTCAAACCTGCCATACCCGGCAACATCCTGGTAAATCTCTTCTGAACTCTCTCCAGTTTGATAATATCCTTCCTATAACTAGGCGATTCGAGCCTGTCCCCAGAGCATTAACGTGTCCAGTTACTCTGCCGCTATGACACTGCATTTATAAATCATACAGTAAGTCTTTCTTTAAAGCTGCTCTCTCATCACACATCAGAGGATTAATTTTAACATCACTTCCCATATGATTGGAGCAATTTCTGAGCAGCCTCACCTGCTCTCTAACACTCCAATTTCAGGCCTCTCCCATGCCCAGCATTCTGGCCTAGCAGCTTGCCCTCATTCCCATCGCTCTGACTTGCAGCTTCTCCCCCGACAGTGGAGCCCAAGGTCCATATTGAAGTCGCTGCCTGACAGTATCTCACGGACAGCCATCAGCAGGAAGCTATCCTCCTGACCACTGCCAGCTTCGCAGATTCACTCAAATGACCAGAACCGCTCCTTGCCCACAGTGGGGCCTTCCTCCCCCTTCTCCTGGGAGGGTGCTGGGTCATGGCTTAGTTTAGTTGGCTCCCCCTTCTCTTTCTGTCAAGGCCGCAAGCCTGATGGTCAGGAGGGAAAGGATCTGATCATTCGGGAGCGGGAGGGTCAGCAAGCAGGTTCAATGGCAACACGTGCTGCAAGAAAGTTATACTTTCCTTTCACATTTTTTAATTGATTTTAATTGAAAAGTTATTTCCCTTATCAATGAATGTCTCAATTTAGAGGGTGCAATGTTCTAATAAGGAAAGCCATGCAGAAACTGACTTTTTTTAACATGGATTTGTATGGGAACCAGTGTTTCATTTTTAGCCCATTTTAGAAGCACCACCACAACCTTAAGTGAGGACATACTACATTCTTATTGAGTTCAAACTGCGCTTACTTCACAACATCACTCTCTGTTCAGCCTGTGGCTGGACGGATTCGACTTACCAATTAACAAGTAGGGATTTGTGTAGTCAAACAGTATCCCACCAATCAGTGAACCCCCCACATAGCCCAATGATCGGCCCACAAAGATGTAGGAGATTTCGCTTAAATTTTTGTTGACATTAGTTGCTAGCTCCTTAAACGTAGGTCCCAAAATAGCAATGCTCATCCCCTGAGAACAGAAAGAGAAAATAAAACAAGAGTCACTAAACGTGTAAGTAACAGATAACACAATTTAAATGGATTTCAAGCAGCAGCATTAAGCAGATTGTTTCTGGATCTATTATCTTCTACTTCACACGTGGCTTGTAATCTTCCTCCAGTTCCACAGTGCCTGCTAGTGCCAAGAGGCTAAGTATCAATGAGCTGTTTGCCAAGCTCCTGGGGAGCACAGAAAAGAAAATTCCTCTTTTTAGATCCTGATCAGAAGCAGGAATGCCAGCCAGTTTTCCCAGACTTGCTAATGGAGTCCAAGGGGGACATCAGCCTTACCAGCAAACAGGAACAGTCAGCACAGACCCCTGGAATGAATCCTTTGTTGTGCTGTATCATCAAGGAAGTCATCACAGGAGTCCAACTTTCATTTCTTCCAACACAATTTAAGAGGAAGTGGAGGGATTTCTTTTAGCATCGGATAGAAAACTGACATCAGTAAAACATTAGCTGGTATTTACCGCACGACACTTCACAAAGGATATCAAGGTCATGGGGAGGAGACAAAGGGTTGTCTACTACAATGATACCATTTACAGGGAGAAACAGAAGCTGGGATTGTTCTCCTTATAACACAGGGAAAGGACTACAAAAAGTTTTTGAGCTTATGATGATTGTCAAAAGAATGAGAAAGGGAAATAGAAGAGACTTATCTTCACTCGGAAGGTTGCTACATCGTGGAAAACACTGTCTGACTGGGCGGTGGAAGCAGAGTCCATAAGAACTTTTCAAATGAGGAGTGAATATATTTTTTAAGGGAACTAACTTGCAGGGCTATGGGAGAACAGTGAGATGTTTGTCTATATTGAACAACTCTCTCAGAGTCAGCAACAGAATAGCGAGTAAATGGTCCACTTCTAAGAATCAATAATCTAGCCTTTGCCAATTGTGGTACTTGGTGCCTCTGGTAAATGGACTGCAATCTGCAGACTTTTGAGTCCACTCAAATCAACCTCGAATAAATCCATGTGTAAGGCCAAAAACAATTTGAAGTGTTAGATTTAATCAACTAAACAATTTTGGCAGATTCAAACTTACAGTAATTCGGATTATTAAGTTATGTAAGGGTTATTAAGGAAGTTATGTAATTACATAGCACCTTTCACTTTCCAAGTTGCTTCACAGGCAATTTACCTTTGAAGTGCAGTTACTGTTGTTATTTCGACAAGCACAGCAGCTACACTGAGATAACAAGGTGTAGAGCTGGATGAACACAGCAGGCCAAACAGCATCATAGGAGCAGGAAGGCTGACGTTTCGGGCCTAGATCCTTCGGCATCTGCAGTTCCTACTATCTCTGATACAGCAGCTACACTGCTGGTTAGGGAGTGACAGACTGTGGAAACTCCATTGCCCCTCCCCTTTAGATAGTGCTATAGAATCATTTATATCTCAACTGAAAAGATGGCACTCCCTCAGTACTGCATTAGAGTAACAACACAGAATATCGACTCAAAGTCTGAATTGGTGCTTGAACATAATCTTCTGGACGGAGCGTACTATCACCGAGCTAAGTTGATAGGAATTAACACTGATCATTATGTACCCCCACCGTCAGCAGCCTGTATGTGACACAATCGAATGTGCAGACTACCTTAACGCTGCCCCTCACTGAGGAAAGCTAGCCTGCCCGTTACATTAAACGATACACTCTGTTGTGACAGATGCTGCAGCACACAAAACACCAACATTTCCACTGCCACTTCCCCAGGAAAAATGCTTCTATTCAGATCAGAATCACAATTTTGGAATTTATCCAATGAGGATTATCAGAGTTAGTCGGATTAGACCCTAAACTGGAAAGCAAGCTTGTAGGGCAGACTTGTTCACTCTGCAGATTGTGAACTGTTGTAAGCATTAGAGTCTGGATTGTCAATATAGCACATGCTTCTTAAATTCTCCTCCTTTAGCTACAATATATTACATTTGTTTTGGAACGTAGGAAAGTTACAGAAACAAAAGAGGTCCTTCAGCCCATCACATCTACGCCATCTAAAAAGGAAACAAAAGTCGGCTGGTCCTTGGCTTTGCAGGTGAAAGCACTTCAGGTGCTGACTTTCTGCTGTTACAGAGGGAATGGAGTAGCACTAAAATAATACCCTCGATGCTGCCAGATTTACAAGGAAGTGTCCTGACCACGGTCCTGCAGGACAGTTCCCTCTATCTCAAGGCAGTTCAAATAAAATCGCTGCACTACTCCATACTGAAATATTGCCACCACACAAGTACCAGACAATGACAATCACCAGCAAGAGAGAATCTAACCCTTGCCCCTTGACTCTCAATGGCAATATCATTGCTGAATCCTTCCATGATCAATATCCTGGCCAGGGGTCAGCGGTTTAGAGGAGATGGGAGGAAAAACATTTTCACTCAGACAGTGGTCGGAATCTGGAACTCACTACCTGTAGCGATAGTAGAAGTAAAAACCGTCACAGCATTTAAGCAGCATTTAGACATATACTAGTGATACCCAGGCATTCAAGGCAATGTACCAAGTGCTGGAAGATGGGATTAGAATACTTTGGTGATTGTTTTTGACCAGCGCAGACTTGATGGGCTCTGTGTTCTAAACCTCAACCACTATGTGATCCCACAGCTTTCTAACAGCCTTGTGTATTCCTCTACAGTACAATCCCACAAATAATGCAAATCCTATATCTTCTTCGTACAAAATTCAAGGTGACTCTAAAGAGAAAAAGAGAGCAAGTTTGAAAGGCAAGGCAAGCAATACATGACATTAATCTCTGCTGGCATTATGTACACATTCACCACTTGATACACAACATAGACTTGGCAGCGGTATAGATGTTATTTGCCTTGCGCAGCCCCAACTATAGCTCTTATTTGGTCAGTACAGAAACAAGAGTGTCAGGGAACATACCAGAAAGCCTTCATCCCTCACACAGTTGGCACTACATTAGCAATGCTACAACATCATAAATACACAATTTGTTCATGCAGAAATTATAAGGATTGCTGGTAAAATCAGCCGAATTCAGTCAGCATTTCAATCTAAATAAAAAGCAACTCTGGAAATCATAAGATGGAACAGTGAGTGAAACTAACAGCTGAGATCAAGTTCAGTAACACTAGCCTCATGTACACACTGAAGTCAACTTCAAACCAGCAGCTGATGCCCCAGCAGAGATTAATTCATCAGTGACTGCAAACTAGACCAAACTCCTTCTCATGTGCATGTCTTTGTGCCTCTCTATACAGGATCATAAGACCATTAGACACAAGATCAGAAGTAGGCCATTCAGCCCATCAAAATTCTCCCTGCCATGAAATGAGGTTGATCTGATAATCCACAACTTCTCTTTCCTACCTTTTCCCCATAACCCTTGCTTCCCTTACTAGTTAAAAACCTGTTTACCACAGCCTTGACTATACTTAACAACACATCATCAACAGCCCTCTGTGGTAAAGAATTCCACAGATTTACAACCCTCAGAGTAGAAATTCCTCATTTGTCTTAGAAGTGCAATCCTCTGTCTAATATTATGCCATCTTGTTCTCAACTCTCACAAGGGGAAACTTCTTCTTCATATCTACCATCAAATCTCCTGAGAACCTTGTATGTTTCAATAAGGTTAGTGCTTTTTGCCTAATAAGTCACTCTGAGAACCAGATAAAACAGAGCCATTCAAGATCCCAGCAGAAGGACCACTTGAGAGAGATGCTCACCCACACTCAGATACTGTACAGGAACACAATATACAGCTGCAACCTGCTGACTACTAGATAAGTACCTGATCGCACCAAGGGGCTGAGGCCTAAGACAAGAGATGGAAAACTTGGTATGTTTTATAACATACCAACGATCAAGCAGATCAGTAGAAATCATAAATAAAAGTGCTGTGGCTCAGTGAACACAACAAGTGAGAAATTGTCAAACCTTTTCTCTACAAAAAACCATCAAGGCCAACAGCTACACATCATTTATGTTTGCTAAAGCCACCAAATAATGAAGCAATCTGGAATAGCCGAGTTAGGAGGAATGAACCTATTCCTGTCCTTGCTCCACTCCTCCACTGGTTACGACAAAGCCTGAATTTGAAAAGGAAGGTGATACTGCCACTTTTATTTCTGCAAAGCTCAGGATCAGAAACAGATCAGCCAAGTTCCTCAAGTGACAAAGAACTAGTTTATGCCAACAAAGTTGGTTTAAGCACAGATGCAAGGATTATTAACAATATGTCACCGAAGACTAAAATATACAAATAGATACAACTATCTGTCTTGTAAAATAACACTGACATACAACCTCCATGTCTGGGGAAAAAAAAATAGAAAAACTCTGCAGATTATCTTTTAAAATACTTTGGCCATGTAACAGTTAAATTCAAATAAACAACATATTCACAGATTGTCCAAATGTTGGTCTGTAGCCAAAACCACTTTGTACACAAGGGGTTGGCACTTGGGTATCTTCCTGGATTTCTTCATTCATTCATGTAATGTTAACATTACTAACCATAACTAATTGTCCTAGAGAAGGTGATGGTGAACTGCTACAGTCTTTGGAGCACTGAGACACCCACAGCCCTGTTAGTAAGGGAGTTCCAGAATTACGACACCCCAAAAGTGAAGGGTAGGTGATATTGTTCCACACCGTGATGGTCTGGGGCTTGGTGAGGAACTTGCAGGTGACAGTGCTCCTTATAGCCTCTGACCTTTTCCTTCTAACTAGTAAAGGTCACAGATTTAGAAGGTATTGTCAAAGGAGCCCGGGCGAGTTGCCCCAGTTGTACATCCTGCAGCCACTGTGCTTTTATGGTGAATGTTAGCGAGATGGATGGGACTCTGATGAGGTGACTTCTGGGATCAATTACGGCCGGTTGATAATGCTTTTCTGGAGGCAGTGGTGCAGATGTTGAATTCTCCTTTAGGAACCCACATTGATAACAAGGGTTGCAAAGAAAAGAGCAAGAGAAGCAAAGTTCCTAGTCTGAGGGTGTGTTCAAATCTAATTCTTTTTAACTCACAAACTGGGTCACATGGCCTCTCTCTGAAAATGTTGTAAATTTGATGTCTCGATCTAAGCAGCTTGTTCTATGCAAAGGAACATTGTTCTGCTGTGGCCGGTGTTTTGAAAAGTGTTCTTTTCAAAGTGTTCTTTTAAATCAATAGGAAGAAACGAAATAGGGTCAGATGGTGTAGAATTGAGGAACCGCAAAGGTAAAAAATCCAAGGTGTTCTTTTCAAAAAGTTCAAGCTGCATCAATAGACAACCAGTCAATGTTAATGCTCTGTACATTTCAGACAGGGTCAGAAACCAACAAGACAGCTGAGTCAGCAGTGTCGGGATTCTCCCATTGTTTCCAACAGGTAACTCCAATCTATCTGCACATCAGAATTTTCACGCCTTAATATTTGAGATAATACATCGTCACAACAGTTTATTAAAAGGCTGTAAAACTGACATGCTTTGGTGAAGGCCATACATTTAACACCAGCTCAAAAGCACCAACTGCTTAGGAATATTTGCATTAGATATTCTTCATAATAAAATTAGTGGAGAGAAAAAGATAAAACCACTCTGAACCCACAGGATGATTCCGCTGAAACTTATCACTGTTTCAAAAGTTATATACAAGGTCATGACTTAACGTTCACACAACAAAAGAAAGATTTCGGATAACCAGTATTAGATCGTCAATTTTCTTTCCCAGCAGATAGCAGGCTTTATCACTTGATTGAAAATATTCTGACCACGCTAAGGTATATTCATAACAATCAACAATGCAGCAGTGGCACCGACTCAGATACTGATCAACTCTAACAACAAACATCCTACTATCCCACCAGAGAAAAATACCACCTCTGTATTTCGCCTAGACATTCATTTATATAGCACCTTTCATGACTTCAGGACATTCCAAAGCATCTAATGGCAATGAAGTTGTAAAGTAAGTACAGTAAACTTTGCGCTATCCAGCACTCTAGCCACCGTAACTCTGGACGAACAGGAATTTCTATTAGGTCTGTTTTAGGTAGCAATGTCCTTTATGATCTGATTAGCTCGATCAGTCATGATGCTGTGCAGCCTCTGTTATTGGTGAACATTGAAGTCCCCAACATTGACTAGAGTCTGTGCCCACGCCGCCTTCGGCTTCTTCCAAAGTGTTGTTCAACATGAAAGAGTACTGGTTCATCAGTACCATTAGCATGGGTAATCAGAGGAGGTTTTCTTGCCCATGCCCTGATTCCATGAGACCATGAGGTTTTATTTTTATTCACTTGTGGGACTTGGGAGTCACTAGCTGGGCCAAAATCTATTGCCTGTCCCTAGTTGCCCTTGATAAGATAGTAATGAGCTACCTTGTTGAACCGCTGCAGTGCACCTGCTATAGGTTGATCCACAATTCTGTTACGGAAGGAATTCCAGGAGTTTGACCCATGGGGTCTGGAATCAACATTGAGTTCCTGGAGTAACTCCTTCCATACTCCATATCACTGGATCTCCACTTCTGCTGGGTCTGGTGGGATAAGACATACCCAGAGACTGTGATGCAGTGTCTGGGATACAGTCACACCCATGGAAGCAGACAATGTCAGGCTGCTGCTGCTTGACTAGTCTGTGGGACAGCTCTCCAAATCCTTGGCCTCAGGAACCATACTACGCCTGCGCCCCCACCCCAGTCCCCTGACCTCAGGTACACCCCCAGCCCCACAGTCCCTTGGCCTCAGGAAGCCACCCCCCCTCCCTTGACCTCAGTACCCTAACCCTCCCCCAACCCCCTCCCCTCCCCTCCCCCCGTCCCTTGACCTCAGGACCCCACCCCCGATCCTGCCCGCACTCACCAGCCCCAGGAAGGCCCCGCACAGCAGGAAGGTGTCGACACAGCGGCCTGCCCGCCCTGAAGCCCTTCCCCGGGCCTGGATCACGGTCACCCCGGGCCCGACCTCCTCCCGCAGCCGCAGCCGCCGCCGCCGGTTCTCGAACAGCGTCTCCTCCTCCTCATCCTCATCCTCATCCTCCTCCGGCAGGCGCTGCAGAGGCCGGGAAAACCGAACCTGCTTCTTCCCCGCGGCCGGGGGGGGGCCTCCGGACCGGCTCGGCATCACCGCGGAGCCCGGTGTCACCTACTCCCAGCCGGGAGTGTCACAGGAACCGGATCATCACAAAGAGCGGCACAGACTGTAATCATCACACCCCCTCCTGGGAGCTTCGCCAATCACTGCCGGCATGGTGGCTCAGTGGTTAGCGCTGCTGCCTCACACCGACAGGAACCCGGGTTCAAATCCAGCCTCCGGCAACTCTCGGCTCTGTGTGTGTGTGTGTGTGGTGCGCGGGGGGGAACGATATGAAAGAGGAGAGATTAGGACCGAGTGTTTGGAAAAGGCTAGCAATCAAACACTGGGGAAAAACGAATGAAAATGAGAAGAGGGAGGGTTAGTACAGGACTGAAGGTCTTGCACACTGAATACGGTAAATGAGCTTGTGGCACAGATCGAAACGGGTAGGTATGACGTGGTAGGTATCACAGGGATGTGGCTGCAAGGGGAATCAGGATTGGGAACTGAATATCCAAGGGTATACATCCCATTTGAAAAGACAGGCAGGTGGCCTGAGGGGGTGGGGTTGACTTATTACTGAGAAATGAAATTAAATCAATAGGAAGAAACGAAGTAGCATCAGATGGTGTAGAATCTGTGTGGATAGGATTGAGGAACCGCAAAGGTCAGAAACCCATAGTTTGGAGTTGTGTACAGGCCTCTAAACAGTAGTCAGGAGCTGGGGCGCAGGATACACCAGGAGATAGAAAAGGTGCGTAAGAAAGACAAAATAACAGTGATTGTGGGGGATTTCAATATGCAGGTGGACTGGGAAAATCATGTTGGTAGTGGATTGCAAGAAAATGAGTTTGTGGAATGGCTTTTTGGAGCAGCTCGTGGTGGAGCCCACGGGAACAGGCAATACTGGATTTAGTGTTGTGCAATGAGGCAGACTTGATAAGGGAGCTTAAGGTGAAGGAGCCCTAAGGAGGCAGTGATCATAATATGATTGAATTTACCCTGCAATTTGAGAGGGAGAAGATAGAATCAGAGGTAATGGTATTACAGCTGAATTAAGGCGACTACAGAGGTATGAGGGAGGAATTGACTGGAAGAGGAGCCTAGCAGGAAAGACAGTGAAACAGCAATGGCAGGAGTTTCTGGAAGTAATTCAGGAGACGCAACAAAAATTCATCCCTAGGAAAAAGAAGCATGGTACAGGGAGGATGAGGCAACCATGGCTGACTGAGGAAGTCAGGGATAGTATAAAAGCAAAAGAGAAAGCATATAATGTGGCGAAGGGCAGTGGGAAACCAGAGGACTGGGAAGCTTACAAAGACCAACAGAGGGCAACAAAAAAAGAAATAAGGAGGGAGAAGATTAAATATGTGGATAAGCTAGCCAGTAATATAAATGAAGACTGTAAGAGTTTCTTTAGGTATATAAAGGGCAAAAGAGAAGCAAAGTGGACATCGGACCAATGGAAAATGACGGTGGAGAGATAGTAGTGGGGAACAAGGAAATGGCTGAGGAACTGAATAATTACTGCACGTCAGTCTTCACAGTGGAAGACACGAGTAAAATCCCAAAAATTCAAGAGAGTCAGGGGCAGAGCTGAGTATGGTGGCCATCACCAAGGAAAAGGTGCTGGTGAAATGATTGGCCTGAAGCTGGACCAGATGGACTACACTGCATAGTTCTAAAGGAGATAGCTGAAGAGATAGTGGAAGCGTTAATGATGATCTTTCAAGAATCGCTAGAGTCAGGGAAGGTCCCAGAGGACTGGAAAATCACTAATGTGACACCCCTGCCTGTTTAAAAAGGGAGTAAGGCAAAAGATGGAAAATTACAGGCCGATTAGCCTAACCTCGGTCGCGGGTAAGATTTTGGAATCCATTTTAAAGGATGAGATTTCTGAATATTTGGAAATGTATAGTAAAATAGGGCAAAGTCAGCATGGTTTCATCAAGGGGAGGTCATGCCTGACAAATCTGCTAGAATTCTTTGAGGAAGTAACGAGCAGGGTGGACCAAGGAGAACCAATGGATGTTATCTACCTGGCCTTCAAGAAGGCATTTGACAAGGTGCTACACAGGAGGCTGCTGAGTAAGGTAGGGGCCCATGGTGTTGGAGGCAAGTTGCTAGCATGGATAGAAGATTGGCTGTCTGGCAGAAAGCAGAGAGTGGGGATAAAGGGGTCTTTCTCAGGATGGCAGCTGTTGACAAGTGGTGTACCAGAAGGGTCAGTGTTGGGACCACGACTTTTCAGTTTGTACATTAATGATCTAGATGAAGGAACCGTGGACATTCTGGCTAAGTTTGCAGACGATACAAAGATAGGTGGAGGGACAGGTAGTATTGAGGAGGTGGCAAGGCTGCAGAAGAATTTGGACAGGTTAGGAGAATGGGCAAAGAAGTGGCAGATGGAGTACAACGTGGGAAAGTGTGAGGTCATGCACTTTGGTAAGAAGTATAAAAGCATGGACTATTTTCTAAATGGGGAGAAAATTCAGAAGTCTGAAGTGCAAAGAGACTTGCAAGTTCTAGCCCAGGATTCTCTCAAGGTAAACTTGCAGGGTGCATCAGTAGTCAGGAAGGCAAATGCAATGTTGGCAATTATTTTGAGAAGACTTGAATATAAAAGCAGGGATGTACTACTGAGGCTTTATAAGGCTCCGGTCAGGCCACATTTGGAGTATTGTGTGAAGTTTTAGGCCCCATATCTCAGGAAGGATGTACTGACCCTGGAGCGGGTTCAGAGGAGGTTCACGAGAACGGTCCCAGGAATGGAAAGCTTAGCATATGAGGAACGTTTGAGGACTCTGGGACTATACTCATTGGAGTTTAGAAGGAAGAGGGGCGATCTAATTGAAACTTACAGAATACTAAATGGCCTGGACAAAATGGATGTTGGGAAGATGCTTCCATTGGTAGGAGAGACTAGGACCTGAGGGCATGGCCTTAGAGTAAAGGGAAGACCTTTTAGAATGGAGATAAGGAGAAACTTCTTCAGCCAGAGAGTGGTGAATCTATGGAATTCACTGCCACAGAAGACTGTGGAGGCCAGGTCATTAAGTACATTGAAGACTGAGATAGATCAGTTCTTGATTATCAAGGTGATCAAGGGTTACATGGAGAAAGCAGGAGAATGGGGTTGAGGAACTTATCAGCCATGATTAAATGGTGGAGCAGACTCGATGGCCGAATGACCTAATTTCTGCTCCTAGGTCTTATGGTGTGGACTTGTTGGGCCGAAGGGCCTGTTTCCACACTGTGGGAATTTTATTCTGTTCTAAATAAGATCCTGGCTGATCTGTGATCTAAATCTATATACCCACCCTTGACCTGTATCCCTTAATACCTTTCCTGAAGAACAATTATCCATCTCAGATTCAAAATTACCAACCGATCCAGCATCCAGTGCCATTTTTTTCATATTCATTCACAGGATGTGGGACTCGCCAGCTTGGAAGCATTTATTGCCCATCCCTAATTGCCAGAGGGCAGTTAAGTGTCAACCACATTGCTGTGGGTCTGGAGTCACATGTAGGCCAGACTAGGTAAGTACAGCAGTCTCCTTCCCTAAAGGACATGAACCAGATGAGTTTTTCTGACAACGGATTTGTGGCCATCATTAGACTCTTAATTCCAGATTTTTTATTGAATTCAAATTCTACCATCTACCCTGTCTTTTCCTGTTATATCTTGAAATCAGTTCACACCTTAACCTTCTAAATTCTACTGAAATCAGACCTAATTTATATAATGTCACCTCATAACCTAACCCCTGAAGTCCAGGTATCATTCTTGTTAATTTACAGTGTACTCCCTCCTTCGAAGATGTGGTATGCAGGTCTACACACAGTACTTCAAGTGGGATCTAATCACGGTTTTAGATAACTGTAATATAGACCAATAAGACATTGTGATATGGTGCAATGATACATTGTAAGGCAGCAATTATGCTGTAACACAGAGCAATAACCATGAGACCATAAGATATAGGAGCAGAATTAGGCCATTCAACCTATCAATCTGTGCTGCCATTCAATTATGTCTGATATGTTTCTCAATCCCGTTCTTCCTTCTCCCGTAACCCTTGATCCCCTTACCAATCAAAAAGTCATGTTGGGCTGAACCAGCAACACCTACATCCCATAGACAAATAAAAATAACACAGTTTGCATTTATATAGCACCTTTAACATTCGGGTTCAGGATTCACCCAGATCCAACTTTTGTATGCTGCTGCAGAGTGTCTGGTTAAAGTCAATGGGTCCCTTCGCTTTGGGAGAGGCGTACGCCGGGATTACCCCTTGTCCTGCTGGCTGTATTCCCTGTGCATGGAGCCTTTCCTGTGCCTCTTGCAGAGGAGGTTGTCGGGACTGGTTGTGCGTGAGTCAGGCAGGGCCATGGTCCTCACTTTCAACAACCCGGCTGACCTGTGGAGGATGCATGAATGCCAGGCAGTGTACTCAGCAACGTCTTCTGCCAGGATCACCTGAGCCAAATGTTCCGGACTCCCGGTCAGTCTGTGGCGGGTGGACTCTCTGCCGGAGGAGTTACGGGGGTTCAGCTGGAGCACCACCCATCTCCTCTGTCTAAGGGTCTACCATAGCCCGGCTGAGGGATCCTGGATGGGGACAAATTGGCAGGAGCTGGAGGCCAAAGTCCCCCATGCCATTGGACAGGCCCGCTCTGAGCGCTGTCCAACAGGAGTCGAGTGCTTCTCATAAACCAGCTGGTGGCCTCCATGTTGTGGCACTGGGTGGTCTCTTTGGTTCCTCCTGGTTTTGTCGCTGACATCCAGAGAATGTTGGTTCACTTCTTCTGGGACAAAAGGATGCACTGGGTTACGGCACAGGTTCTAAATCTCCCAATTGAGGAGGGCGATCAGTTGCTGGTGTGTGTCCACACCCAAGTGGTGACTTTTCACCTTCGGACCTTACAGCGATACCTTTACATTGAGCTTCCTCCTGGGTGGTACGCCCTGACGATGTATTTTTTCCTGCCAGGAAAACCTCAACTACGACACGCAGCTCCTATTTATCGCCCGTGAGGGTTTGCAGGTTGCCCTCAGGACGCTGCCTGTCTTTTACCAGGAACCTGATCACTGTCTGGGAGATGGTCGACTCGCGTCGTGCCTACCTTCCGGCAGGAATGGCGGCCATCGTCACAGAGCTGCTCTCAGGAATCCGCGCCTCCATAGTCGCAGGTTCGACTGCCTGGCGCGGGGGGGAGGGCCGTGGCTGTGGGGGTGACCAGTTTCGGGGACGTGTTGGGTGGCGGGGGCCTGGGCAGGAATTGGCACACAGGGCCGCGGTAGACATCCGGTTCATGGCCACTGTCATTCAACGCCTTAAGACGGTGGTACTCAGACCCCACGTTGTGCACCAGCTGGAGGATGCCCAGGTGTGTGCGGGATCCCGTCTGTGCGTATTCCTGCTGGTACGGAATTTCACGTTGGAGAGTATGGCCACGAGAGTAGGCCATTTCAGCCCCTCAAGCCTGTTTCACCATTCAATGAGATTATGGTTGATCTGTGGCCTAATTTCATCTACCTACTGTTTGGCTCATATTCGTTAATACTATAGATTAACAAAATATTACCTGTCTCAGATTTAAAGTTAATAACTGATCCAGTATCAACTGCCATTTGTGGAAAAGAGTTCCAAACCTCTACCATCCTTTTTTGTGTAGAAGCACTTCCTAACACCTTCCACTGAATGGTCTGGCTCTAGTGTTTAGACTATACCCAACAAATGGAAATAATTTATCTTTATCTACTCTGTCTTTTCCGTTTAATATGTTAAAGACTTCGATCAGATCATCCCTTAACCTTCTAAGTTCTAGATGAATATAATCTTGCCTTATAATTAACTCCTGAATGCCAAGTACCTTTATTGTAAACTTAAGTTATACTCCCTCCTAGGCCAATATATCCTTCCGAAGGTGTGGTACCTAGATCTGCTCACAGTTCTCCAAGTCGGGTCTAACCAGGGCTTTGTAAAACTGCAGCACAACTTCTGCATCCTCAAACTCCAGTCCTCTAGACATAAAGGCCAGCATTCCATCGGCTTTCTTGGTTATTTTCTGCATAGGTTTGTGACATTTAATGAACCGTGCTCCTGAGCCCCCAAGTCTCTTTGGAGACCCACTGTATTTAACCTCATACCGTGTAGAAAGTACCCTGATCTATCCTTTTTTGGCCCAAAATGGATAGCCTCACACTTGTTTACATTGAATTTCACCTGCCACAGTTTTGCCCATTCACTTAATCTATCAATATCCCTTTGAAATTTTCTGGTACCATCTATATTTCTACAATGCCGCCTAACTTCGTGCCATCAGCAAATTTGGAGATACGACTTTCTGTGCAAAAATCCAAGTCAATAATAAATAATGCAAGTAATTGTGGCCCTCACACAGATCCTTGTGGGACACCACTGTTCACATTTGAGTACTTTCACATTATCCCTACTTTCTGTCACCTGCCACACGGCCAGTTCCCCAGCCGTGTCTGTAATTTGCCCTCAATTCCATGGGCTTTGACCTTAGCTAACAGTCTCTTGTGTGGGACTTTATCAAATGCCTTCTGGAAGCCCACACAAACGACATCCATAGATATTGCCTTATCCACTAACTCAGTAACCTCTTCAAAAAATTCAATGAGATTTGTTAGGCATGACCTACCTATCATAAATCTGTGCTGGCTCTCCCTGATTAACTGAAAAATTTCAAAGTGTTCAGATACTCCAATACTTGAGAATAGACTCCAACAATGTCCCCACCACAGACGTTAGACTAATTGGTTTGTAATTCCCTCGGTTTCCTCTTTAATCTTAAAAGTGGAATGATGTGCAATTTTCCAATCCAGAGAGACAACTCCTGTATCTAAGGAACTCTGAAAGATTATAGTTAGGGCATCCATAATGTGCTCCCCTACTTCCTTTAACACCTACGGATTGAATCTGGGGATGGTCCCGGGGATTTGTCACTCTTCAATTCCATTAATATCTTTATTATCGATGTTTTACTTACATTAATATTATTCAGTCCTTGTTCCTAATCCACTATTCATTTCCTCAGGACTTCTAACGAGCTTTCCTCCTTTCACTCTCATTGTTCTGAACCACCTTGTTCTCATGCTCATATTCCTGTCCTGGGCTTGATTCAATGAAGCACAACACTAACTCAAGCACAGGGTAGAGAGCGTCAAGTTTTTTTGAGTGGCGATAACCAACAACCTGTCCTAGACTTCGCGCATAGATGTGACAGTCAAGAAGACACAACAATGCCTCTTCTTCCTGAGGAGGCTCAAGAAATTTGGCACGTCCACAAGGTCCCTCACCAACTTCTACAGATGCACCATTGAAAGCATACTGTCCGGGTGCATAATGGCCTGTCATGGCAACTGCTCTGTCCAAGTCCATAAGAAACTACAGAAGGTTGTGATCATAGTGCAGACCATCATGGCAGCCAACCTCCCATCCATGGACTCCATTTACATGGCTTGTTGCCGCAGAAAGGCAGCCAACATCATCAAAGATCCTTCTACTCCAGTAATGGTCTCCTACAACCTCGTCCGTCAGGCAGAAGATACAAAAGCTTAAACACCTGTACGAGCAGGTTTAGGAACAGCTTCTTCCCAGCTGTTATTAGACTGCTGGATGGACTCTTTAACTTCAGGTAATGCTGAACTTGCTAACATTGATGTTGCCTATCGCACGCCCTATGCAATGTAACCTGTATGCCTCTGTCTAATTTTTTTACAGCCTTTGATCTGTATCTCCTTGCTTACTATGATCTGCCTGTACTACTGGTAAACAAATCTTTTTACTGTACTCTGGTACACGAGACAATCAATCAAATCAATCAAGGAACAACACCTCATTTTCCACTCAGGCACTTCACAGCTGCTCAGACTCAGTATTAAACTCCTAACTTCCCTGCCGGATCTCTCGTTGCTTGTCCTCCATTTTTCTTACATTTTTACCTCTCGCGGTGGATTTGTCTTGTTTGCATCTTTGCTCACAATGGGATAGACCCATTTTAACCCTTCCACACCTTAATTTACATCCATGTAAATTAATGGGTTGGGAGCCATCCTGACGTGGTTCCCCTTCATCCCCTGACTATTTTCCTGGCTCTCAACCCCTCAGCTTGTTTCCAATGGGGAAATGTAGTCCGTTGTAAGCAATCTGGTGATCTATGTACCACTAGGTGGCGACCATTGACCACCAAATGGTGTCTCAAAGACCACCACCCCACCCAACTCTTTAAGTACTAAACTGTATCATTTGAAAATTAGTGGAGAGGTTGAGGCATTTAATCTCTATTGTTATTGGTTATTAATTGAAATATAGAACTGCCATTTTCCAAGCAATTTTTCCTGAATATATGTGCATACAGCATTAACAGGTTCCATGGATTTAATTTAGCTTGGGAATAGACAGAATGGGAATGATCATAATAATAATTAGTGGTAAATGAATATAAAGGCATTGTCTGGATAAATGAATTAACAAACAATGCTAAAGGAGGGAGGATATACCCAAAGTCATCCTGATCCCAACGCCCACTTTTGTGTGTGGCTGCATCAAGCTGTGTGTAGACCCTCAGTACACAAGGACCTTTCCCTCACGAAGAGGTTTATTCTGAAAAACATCTCTGCTCACAGGTTCAGCATATAATGCCCTCAAGACTCTGTTGCAAAAGGAGATGTTAGATCCTGCCAGTTGGCTCCCCAAGTGTAGCTCTGTGTTCCACAGGCTGTAAACTGGGAGAGGGGAGTGTGCAGTGGGACCTGGGTGTCCTTGTGCACCAGTCGCTGAAGGTAAGCATGCAGGTGCAGCAGGTGGTAAAGAAGACAAATGGTATGTTGGCCTTCATTGTGAGAGGTTTCGAGTACAGGAGCAGGGATGTGTTGTTGCAGTTATACAGGGCCTTGGTGAGACCACACATGGAATATTGTGTGTAGTTTTGGTCTCCTTTTCTGAGGAAGAATACTGTTGTTCTCGAGGGGAGTGCAGCAAAGGTTTACCAGGCTGATTCCGGGGATAGCGGGTCTGACATACGGGGAGAGATTGATTAGTTTGGGATTGTTTTTTGCTGGAGTTCAGACAAATGAGGGGGGATCTCAAAGAGACATATAAAATTCTAACAGGACTGAACAGGGTAGTTGCAGGGAGGATGTTCCTGATGGTGGTGTGTCCAGAACCAGGGCTCACAGTGTGAGGATTCGGGGTAGACTATTTAGAACGGAGATCAGGAGACATTTCTTCACCCAAATAGTAGTGAACTTGTGGAATTCATTACCACAGGAAGTAGTTGATGCCAAAACATTGAATGTATGCAAGAGGTGACTAGATATAGCACTTGGGGTGAATGGGATCAAAGGCTATGGGGAGAAAGCAGGATTAGGCTATTGAGTTGGATAATTAGCCATGATTGTGAAGAATGGTGGAGCAGGCTTGAAGGGCTGAATGGCCTCCTCCTGCTCCTATCTTCTATGTTTCCAGGGATAGAGATTGACTGCATCTGGAGGACCATCATTCCAGTGAAAGATGCTGTTTGTTCTGCCCGAAATTTGTTGACCTTCCAGAGCAAAGAGTTGTCCTCAACCGAGCGTTGCAAACTGGCACATATTCGAGGACTGTGTGTTGAGGGAGGCAGGTACCAACGAGACACAACGGGGAAAGGTCAGTGTCTAACATCAAATATAAGTTCTGACTGTGAGTTTCTAAAGCTGCTTTAGAAAAGGAAGTTTTTCTGCCAGAGTTCATCATCGAGATTTAGGGTGAAGGTGGCTGGGCTCAGCTACTATTGGTGGATGTCAACTTTCTTTTTGCAAAAATATACTTTATTAATAAAACAAATCTTTATATACATACACAGTTACTGGAGCATTTCTGTACAGTCTCTGCACATGAAGAACAAACAAACATTGGAATTTGGCTTTCCCTGCAGTTCTGAAAAACCCAAGGCATTTCTTAGTTATAGAGGACTATTTTTAAATACATTGAGGCGCTAAGAGGGTATGATAACTGAAAGGACCCCCATTGTATTTATGTTTTTTAAATTTCAAACATATACTTTATTCATAAAAATCTTATATACATACATACATAGTCACTATAGCAGTCTGATTCTGTACACTCCTTACATATGTAGAACAAATAAACCCAAGGTATTTGTTACTTATACAAGATTATGTTTACATTAATTTAAGGCACCAGGAGGGCCCAATAACTGAACGGACCCCCATTTAACTTTGGCAGAAAGACCTTAGACAGTGGTCCTTCCTCACTGCACCTTGGCAGCAGCTGCCCCAAGTTTTGGTGCATCCCTGGGCCTTGGAATGTGCCAGTCTGCAACACTCACTCAGGGTAAACTCCTTGTGCAGGAAGGCCAACAAAGTTTTAAGCAGGCCAAAGAGCATCTTTTAGCGAGTTGATGGTCCTCCAGACACAGTAGGTGTTTATCTCAGTGTGCGTCCTGGGAACAGACTGTAGAGCACAGAGTCCTGCATCACAGAGCTGCTGGGGACCAATCTCGACACAAACCACCGCATCTTTTTCCAGACTTCCTTTGCAAAGGCATATTCCAGAAGGAGATGTGGAACAGTCTCTACCATTGTTCTTGCCTCAATTTACCTTGGCTCCTGAGGCTGGTTTGAACTGCTCGCAGATCTCATGCGTCTGCACACAGTCCGAGCAGAAAATAGCAACACAACACACTCTAGGCTGCTTGGCTTACACTCAATTGCCCTAACTCCCTGCAATGGCAAAGCTAGGAGCTGGGTGGAGAATGGCCAATTGGCATCCACCTTCAAGGTTATCTTGACATGTCATTTACTGGTCCCGATTACAAATGGATCCACTGCATTAGCGCTGCTTCCATCCAGCTGTATGTACATGCCAAGGAATGTGAGCATGTCAGCCACAGGACATTGGTGTCATTAATTTCGTTCGGTCTCATTTAAATCACAAGTTACTTTAGTTTTTTTTTCCCTGCTTTCTTCTTCTCGATAGATGACCTATTTGAGGCAATGAACACTGCTGGGTGTCTTTATGTCATTATTTGGGGTGAGGAAAAAGCCTGAGCACAATGTCCCTGTTTGTTAATTGGCCAATGTAGCCGAGAGTAGCTCTGAAGAAAAATGTTCATGGGCCCACTAGAAAGGCAGACAACAAGGTTGAAGAAAAGAATTCTGACTCAATGGGATTACCTGGCCATGATCAGACTGCTGTTTGTGGAGGAGTATGATGCAGGAATTGTCTGCCTTCTTTCCTACATCATACCAATTACCATGCTTCAAAAGAATTTCATCAGCAGTAAAGCACATTAGGATGTGCGAGAGTTCACAGAAGGTGTTATATAAATGCACAGCTTTCTTTGTTTTCACCTGATGAGCTGAGTTTCCTCCCATGCAGAATGAGTCCAATTCTCTCAGATCCCAGAATAATCGATACAACACTCTGCAGTTTCTCCAGCACCTTCTTAATTTCGTTCGGTCTCATTTAAATCACAAGTTACTTTAGTTTTTT
>NC_063336.1:19753693-19757600 GCF_021869965.1 Rhincodon typus
CTGCTTTCTTCTTCTCGATAGATGACCTATTTGAGGCAATGAACACTCTATGTTCTGTTGCTTGCTAAGTAACCAAAGATTGAGCCAGATTGGGACACCTTTCAGCCAGATTGGGACACCTTTCAGCCAGGTACCTCTGTTTAGAGGCTATGAAATTGTCACTGTGTGCCCCGCACTTGGTGTAATAACCTATAGAATTACAGAACACAAACACATGTTGGTGTTGTTCTACTTGGTATTTGGTCTAAGGCTATGAAGTTACATGCTGTATTCCGAATGTTTACTGTCCTTGTTTTGTAACTGTATTTGGAGTACAAACAAAAAGTATACATTTCATAGTCTTTTAAAATGAAGCACAAAGAACTGTGATTGTAAGGAATTGTATTTTGAACTTGCTGTTAGGATCCAGCTGCTGTTGTGCTCCTGAATCTGTGTCAGCTGGGAGTCTGTACAATATAATGGGCAGTGTTTATAACAGGTTACCCAGCTTCAGTGACAGTTCCCACGGTGCAGGGTGAGAGACCCAAATGAGGGAGAGCCATCATGTGAGGTCAGCTCCCTTAAAGGTCACTGTCATGCTTCCACCAATTAGCAGATAGTACACTGGACAGACAGAGAGAGAGGGAAGGAGAGAGAGAGAGACGAGGCTAGAGACAGAGGGGTGGGAGAGAGAGACAGATAGCGAGAGAGGGAGGAGGGCCACGGAAAGCAATTCAGGAGCATTTTCAGCTGTGGGAAGGCTGCTGGGTGCCTTTATGTCATTATTTGGGATGAGGAAAAAGCCTGAGCACAATGTCCCTGTTTGTTAATTGGCCAATGTAGCCGAGAGTAGCTCTGAAGAAAAATGTTCATGGGCCCACTAGAAAGGCAGACAACAAGGTTGAAGAAAAGAATTTATTTTGTTGCACACCTCCATTTTGGAAACCCCTGTCCAGAGAGTATTTGTGGAGCATTGCTGAGGAACGCTATGAGGGATCCTTAATTTATGCTAAAGTCCTGGTGGCAATTATTTTAATATTTCAGACAGGAAATGTCTTCAAGCATTACATACTTTGGGAACCTGATTATGCCATGGCAAAGTATGGTGCAATGCATTGTTGAGTAACATTAGATTTTTACACTCAAGTTATATATTAAATGGAGCCCAAATATCCAGTGGGAGCTTGACCAAGTGCTGCAATTCTCCGTGGTTTTGAGATGCTCACGCCTGGAACACTGTGTGCAGTTTTGCACTTCATGTTTATTGAATTATATGAATTGAAGACTGACCAGATTGGTTCCCAAGTTGAGAGAGTTGTCCTATTACCAAGGTCTGCAACTTGTGTCTTTGAATTGAGGCTCATTAAGGACTCCTTTACGCCATCCAACCGTGATTTATTAAATCTATTTCAATGATAATTAAATCGCTGTCGTTAGACCGTAAGATGCAGGAGTAACAGTAGGCCATTCAGCCCATCAGGTCTGCTCCACCATTAAATGAGATCATGGCTGATCTGATAATTCCCAACTCCACATTCCTACTGCTACTGAATGTAGGTGGTGGAGGGAGTGAATGTTTGTGGTTCTGGTGCCAATCAAGTATGGTATTAAGCTTCTTGAGTGTTGTTGAAGCTGCACACATCCAGGCATTTGGGCAGTATTTCACCTCACACTGAGTGCACCTTCTCTGGACTGCCTCTGTTGTCAATATATCTTTCCTTAGATAAGGGGACCAAAGCTGTTCAGAGTATTCTAGGTGTGGTTTGACTAGAGTCTAGTATAGTTTTTAGGGGAGGCAATGGCCTAGTGGTATTATCGCTGGACTGTTAATCCAGAGACCCAGATAATGTCCTGGGGACCCAGGTTTGAATCCTGCCACAGCAAATGGTGGAATTTGAATTCAATAATATCCAATATCTGGAGTTAAAAATCTAATGGTGACTTTGAATCCATTGCCGATTGTCAAAGGAAACCCATGTGGTTCACTAATGTTCTTTAGGGAAGGAAACAGCCATCCTTACCTGGTCTGTGTAAGTCCAGACCCACAGCAATGTGTTTGACTCTTAACTGCCCTCTGGGCAATTAGGGATGGGCAATAAATGCTGTCTAGCCAGTGACACCCTCATCCCGTGAATGAATAAAGGGAAAAAAAAGGTGTGCCTTGTAGTTATTGAGAGGTTTGTAGAAGTTAAGAGGTGAGTTATTTGCTGCAGGATTCCTAGCCTTTGACCTTCTCTTGTAGCCACAATATTTATATGGCTAGCCCAGTTTAGATCAGTTTCTGGTCAACCCATCAGGTCCAGTGATTATTGATCTTTAGTCTCAGTGGTTTCCCTAGTGCCTTTTTTCCAGTGATTGTTATTATTTTTATTTCCTGTCCCATTTGGCCCCTTGGTTTAATATAGGAACAAAAGTATGTCATTTACCCCTTAAGCCAGCTCCTTCATTCAATGAGTTCATGCCTGATGTGTGGCCTATTTTTGGAATGCTACTGTGAAGACTGATGCATAATATTTATTCAATTCCTCTGCTGTTCCTAGTTCCTCGTTATTTCCTCAACCTCATTCACTAAGGGGCCTATGTACACTTCGACCTCTCCTTCCTTTTTGTGTATCTAAAGAAGCTCATACTCTCCATTTTGATATTACTTGCCACTAGGAGAGAAGAATAATTTAATATTAATGATCATACCAAGAGAAGTGTTACACATTATAACCTTTCACAACCCTCATTTCTCTTTAATTGATTGTAATTTATTGGTGTCAGTGTTTCACAATCCAAATAGGGCTCTTTTGTTTTCAAACCCAAATGGATCTTTTTCTGTATTATGAGAAATATTCAGTGGACTCTATATTACACATCTGCTCTTTAGTTTGAAAGCAGGAATATACCACCCCAATCAATAAGTCAACCAGTCAGCCCAGAGTCATAATTTCTGGATTTAAAGATAGGTCAATTCAATTTAAAGATTTAAGGATAGACTTGCTTTGGGATTCAATTTTATATTGATTTGGACAGGAGAACCTTTTGCATTCATACACAAGGTTTAATTCACTCTACAATGTTTTCTAATCAAGTAGAGCACTCTACAATGTTTTTCTAATCAAGTAGAGTCATTGAGCACTTTATACATGCCAGAGAAAATGCAATATTCAGTTTAATATTCACTCAGTTCCATTCTTGTAGTTTTGTGCTAATTAAAAATGTGTTGTGCTAGTTAGTGGAACTAAGTTCTTGATGTAAATATGTATGAAAAGTGAAATGTTGGGAGTACAGAGTAGGGAAGAATAATGGGGTTGGGGGAGCGGAAGATACTGATTCAAACTGAAGTTGGGTGTTTAAAAACTGGAAAGGAGTGCAAACTAGTTCAGTTGCAAAGGTCATTTCAGCGAGATAAAATAAAGACTTTACAGACCAAAAGTTTCATAAATAGCTAAGGACTGATTGTTTTTAAAATTGATGTTTTGCAAGGCCAGCAAGAGAAAAATATGAAACTTGCTGAAACTTCAATTTAATCAGAACAATACAATAAGCCAAAGACACAGGAGAGGGAGTAGAATGAGGAATTGGAGTGGCAGTTCAAATTCCATCTGCAGACTAAACAGTTACCAAATCTGCATTTGGTTTCCTCACTGCAGATAAGCAGCAAATGGAGTTTACTAGGTTGCAGAAGCTACATGAACTGGCTCACATGGAAGAAGGATTTGCTGTTGAGCACGTCATTGTTGGATGTGGTGAATGGCAGTTAATGCTACATGGGAAAAGGGTCACAGGCAGGACACTGCTAGTAAGAGATAGTAGGAACTGCAGATGCTGGAGAATCCGAGACAACAAGGTGCAGGGCTGGATGAACACAGCAGGCCAAGCAGCATCATAGGAGCAGAGAGGCTGACGTTTCGGGCCTAGACCCTTCATCTGATGAAGGGTC
>NC_063336.1:19758000-19768512 GCF_021869965.1 Rhincodon typus
TCATCAGATGAAGGGTCTAGGCCCGAAACGTCAGCCTCTCTGCTCCTATGATGCTGCTTGGCCTGCTGTGTTCATCCAGCCCTGCACACTGCTAGTAAGGGTTGTTGAAGATTGAAAATTATTATCCAAATATGAATGACCTATAATAATTTAGAAAACTGTGTTCAATTCTGATTTACAAGAATGTTGCCGGAGTTGGAGGGTTTGATCTACAGGGGGAGACTGGGGCTATTTTCCCTGGAGTAATGGAGGCTGACAGGTGATAGAAGTTTATTAAATCATGAGGGACATGGATAGGGTCTTTTCTCCAGGGTGGGGGAGTCCAAAACTAGAGGGCACAGGTTTAGGGTAAGAGGGGAAAAGATTTAAAATGGACCTGAAGGGCAACTTTTTCCACGCAGAGGGTGGTGCGTGTATGGAATGAGCTACCAGAGGAAGTGGTGGAGGCTGGTACAGTTACAGTATATAAAAGGAGTCTGAATGGAAAAGTAAATAGGAAGGGTTTAGAGGGATATTGGGTCAAATACTGGCAAATGGGACTAGGTTAGTTTAGGATGTCTGGTTGGCACTGATGAGTTGGACCAATTCCATGCTGTATATCTCTAAGACTCTATTATGAAGTAGAAAAGTGCTTTATAATGTTCTGCTATGACACTGCTGACAAACAGGCTTACCCTCCTCCACAAAGCCTGCCAAGAGTAAGACCACACTCTCAACACCATGAGACCATATCAGGAATCCTTGATAACTGCTAATAGCAAGTTGCACTTTTTTTGAGTATTTTTTACTGAGTGAATTGTCTGTTAGCATTGTTATGGGTTGTAGTTTGGCTTATGACCAAGTTTAGCATTGTTGGAGGTCGGGCTTTTGTGAACGTTATCTTTTATTGAACATTGACTTCTCACTACATCGAGAACAAGGCTTCACACAAGACTTCAGAGACCTAGCTCATCCACGAGTCATGTGACCTTATTGATGATGTAGCCTATTCCTCCCCTGAAGAGTATCCCATCCAGACCCAGAAATAAAAGGTAAACAAGGACTGACTAGGGTTACATTCGCTGAAATTTTGAAGGTTAAGTGAAGATTTGATCGATGTTTTCAAGATATGATGGAGAATGGATATGACAAACAATTTAACAATTTCTGCTGATTAGGAAGTCTAAGACAACAGAACATAGCCGAAAAGCGAGAGCCAAACCTTTCAGGAGTGAAATCTGGAGACTCTTCTCCATGCAAAACGTGGACGAAGTTTAGAACTGTCTGCTTGCAAATGGCAGTTGAAGCTAGATCAGTTGTAAATTCAGAATCATTACGGCACAGAAAGAGTCCAGTTCCATTTAGGTCTGTAAGTAATCCAGTCCATCCCACTGGATTGGGCCAGGATTAACACTGAAATGCTGTTCCCCTCAAGTGCAATTAATTTTCTTTTTGAAAAATTTCTCTGCATTTACCATCCTCATAGGCAGCAAGCACCATTGGGAAGCATGGTGGCTCACTGATTAGCATTGCTGCCTCACAATGCCAAGGTCCTGGGTTTGATTCCACCCTTGGGTGACAGTCTGAGTGGAGTTTGCATGTTCTCTCTGTGTATGTATGGGTTTCCTCCAACAGTCTAAAGATGTGCAGGTTAGGAAGATTGACTGTAGTAAATTGTCTGTGATGTGCAGGCTGGGTGGATTAGCGAGGTTAGCCATAGGAAGTGTAGGGTGGAATGCTCTCTGGAAGGTCAGTGTAGACTTGATGGGCTGAATGACTTGCTTCCACACTGCAGGAATTCTAATCTATGGCCTTGCTGAGTAATAATATTCCTCCTACCTGAAACTTTCAATCTGTGTCTCCTCAGCCTTGAACCAGCAAAAGGGGAACAGCTTTTCTTCGTCTAGTGTACCCAAGTCTGCCATAATCATTTTCAAACCTCCCTTCAGTCTCCTTGTTCCAAGGAGAATCTTGGCTTCAACAACCTAACCTTTAGCTAAAATTCTTCAGCTGTGGAACCATTCTGGTAAACGTCCTCTGCACTCTTCCAAATATGCTCACATTCATCCTAAAGGATAGAGTTCAAATTTCACATAATACTGAAGTTAGGGTCTAGCCACCAGAGTTTTACAAATGCTTTGGTACCTTGTGCAAGAACCAAAATAGAGTCAGAGTCATACAACACAGAAATAGACCCTTCGGTCTAACTCATCTGTGCCAACCAGGTATCCTAAATTTAATCTAGTCCCATTTGCCAGCATTTGGCCCATATCCCTCTAATCCCTTCCTATTCATGTACCCAACCAGGTGCCTTTTAAATGTCATAATTGTACCAACATTTTCACCAATTCATCCTTTTTTGTGTTTCCAGATGAGGTTATTACTGGGCGAGGCAGATCCCAGACTAAAATATGGATTGATAAGTGATATTTTGTTTACTTTTCACATAGTTTCTCTCACTGAGACATAGGCATGCAGTGTTACAGATTTGGTTTTAACGATAAAACAGAAGTTTATTTAACAGAAGAAATAAAAAAAATCCAGATTATTTATTTAGAACACAAATCTTAAAGATTTTGAAGTATAATCCGATGAATCCCAAGAAGACCCCTGTATAGTACCCAAAAATACTCCTTGTACAGTACTCTCACTGGAGAATCACTTTCTCCAACACCTCAATGGGGTCAATTTGACTATAACATCCACTGTAGAAAATGTGACAGCTTCTTCCTGGAGCTATCATACACCCAAGTTGAAATGTACTCAGCCACAAAAAGCTCTTCAGGGTTTATCCAAACACTTCCAGTCATGGACTATCATTAACTCATCTTTTATTTTCAAATTCATTAATGGGATGTAGGTGTCACTGGCTGGGCCAGCAATTATTGCCCATCCCTACTTGCCCTTTGAAGATGGTGAGCTGCCTTCTTGAACCGCTGCAGTACACGTGCTATAGGTGGACTCACAATGATGTTAGGTGATATCCTAGAGATTCTGACCCAAAGACACTGAAGAAATCTGAGATTTTCCCAAGTCAAGATGGCGAGTGGCTTGGAGTGTGGTGGTGTTCCACGCTCCTGCTGCTACATCCGCCCTGGTGGGATTCAAACCTGAGTCCCCAGAACTTGAGCTGAGTTTCTGGATTAATAGTCTAATGATAATACCAGTAGGCCGCTGTCTCCCTATAGGGCACTGCCCTGAGGTACTCTTGCAGAGATGTCCTGAAACGGAAATGTGACCTCCAGCAACAAACATCTTGTTTTGTGCCACATAGGACTCGAACAAGTGGGAAGTTTACCCCAATTCCTATTGACTCCAGCTTTACTGCAAAGACCTACACAGACCCACTTTAATGAACTTGGAATAATAACTTTATTGCATATTCTTAAATACAGATGAGCACTGATCCTTTTAAAAACTAGAAAAATTTGTTTAGAAATTCCTTGAATGCCATTCGCTCCTAAATAGATTGTCACAAATTGAATTGTTGAAGAGTCAAAAATTCAAAGATGCAAAGATGTAAACAACGTTTGATAGAAATCTGAGCATAATTATCTGCACATTCCAATACACACTGAAACACTGATCAGGAATAAAAATTATATCCACTAAGCAAAAAGTCTAAAATCAAATCAATTACCGGCTTCACATTTTATTAAAAACATTGCAATTATACATTAGTGTGGTGGATTTCATCTTAAAACTTGCATTAGCAGCTTTTTCACTTTGCATGATACAGCAACAGTCAGTATGCAAACATGATCACATCATGCAGTCATTTGTTTGCAGGTATTTCCTTGCAAATTGAGCCCAAAACAGATTCCTGTGTACTGAATTTGCCAAATAACTCAACCTAGCGAACACTTTGCTGGTAGTTTGGGGCATGTTAAAAATCAGCCACTGTAATCATCAATAGGAATAGGTCAGGAAATTGCCATAGGTGTTTTGAACACACAAGTGTTTAACAAAAGAATAAACTCTTATGCAAAAGAATGCACTGCAGTTTTTAACACATGAACTCAAAGAGAGAATTACAGCCAGAATTTGCTTGTTTAAAGTTTTGAACTGATCAATTAATTTGAAGCAACTGTTTGAAACCAGTTTTATAGCTTCTGAAAATCAATGAGCAAACTTTATTTGTTTGCAAACAACACATCATTGGGCAAGATGGTGGCTGCATTGAAAACAAAACAATAGAGCATTTTGCAGAAAGTCTAAAGAAGCAACCAAAAAAAGGTAACTTTGTCAATTGACCATGGTATTGGATAAAAGGTAGGCATGGTACACGAGCCAACATCTAAGTTGGAGGTGGAACTCCCCAACAGTTTTCACTTGTAAAACATGAATCTTGAACAGATGCATAGAGAAATACATGGACCACTCAGTGGGGGGTGGGGAGTGGGGGTGAGAAAAATCCCACTACAAATGGCATGATACAGCATTTCAAAAATCAAACTTTGCAGCAGAAAGCATTTAACAATAACACTTTATAAAAGTTAACTGTTTCAGTAATGACCAATTATAAAGTAAGAAGAAGTTACTACAACATACAATTGTTGATCCTAGCCATTCATTGTACTGCCTTTAATGCTCGTGAATGACTGATGATATAACAGAGACCCTGAATTGTCAGACCTGAATTTGTTTCACTATAATTGAGGAGCATCTCCACTCTCTGGAGATAATCCCGTGCATTCAGCAGTTTTCTTTTGTGCACAGAAGCCTGTATTCACTCTGGTAATATTCCCAAAATAAAATCATCTAGCCAATACTCTTTGGCAGAATAATTCATATATACCACAATAACAGTGAACAAGGCACAGTCTTCCCAATGCAAACAGATAGGTTTAAACACCACATCTAGTTCAGTGCAATCACATTTCTTCCTACTGATCTATGGACCTATAAAGAACATTAGGACAGTAAAAGATAGGAGAATTTAGCCTCTTGCAGTTACACCCTTTCACGTCCACCTGGTCAAACATCCTGGGAACATCACCTACATTCTGAACATTCTGCTGTCACTCTCTTTGCAAATCTCCCTTAATAAAATCTTTATTATTGTTGTAAGTTAGTCACTTTTCCTTTGCCCATTTATGCAACGCATTGCATTTTTCAATCACTGAAATTTCATTTATCACTTGTCTGCTAAATGGAGGCCAGGATTTAAATCCTTCCAGTGATTAAGATTTAAGCCAGGAATCTGAACCCTTTCTCTTTCTCTTATTTAATTGACTAAGATTTCATCATTTCAAATATTTGGGAAAAAATAAAGTTTGTTCTAGACAGTCACCCTCAGTGTATTTTCTGAAAGCCCAAATAGGTAATACTGTTAGAAATTCTATTCGAAACGCATGCAAATAAAATTTTGTTATTCAGCATCTCTCAGACTTTCACTTTAGATGTAAAACAGTCAGTATATCACCTGCTGTCAGTCTACAAATAAATTACTCACTAAGATGAAGGGGGAAAGATTTAAAAGGGATCTAAGGGGCAACTTTTTCACCAGAGGAAATGGTGGGGGCTGGTACAATTACATTTAAAATGCATCTGGATGGGTATGTGAATAGGAAGGGTTTAGAGGAATATGAGCCAAATGCTGGCAAATGGGACTAGATTTATTTAGAATATCTTGTCGGGCATGGACGATATGGACCGAAGGATCTGTTTCCGTGTTGTACAGCTCTATAACTCTAACTAACCACAGAATGTGGCAAATCATAGCCACTCCAACTTGTGCTTTAAAGTGAACCATAATGTTGCCTTTGCAGCAGTATTATTCCCACACTGAGCTACGTTTGGTTGTAAAATAGAGCTACACTCTGACTTACTACAAACAACGTTACTGAAGATCTTTTCTAATTCTGTGTGAAGAGGGAGGAATGCATATGAAAGGATTCTCCCACTCTGAATATCCAGCAGGCTGCTTCTGTTTGAAGGCATAACTACGCTTTAATAATTTTCATCATTTCCACCAGTTACTGATGTTAGGCCAATGGAATTGCAATTGCCAAGTATGGACTTGACCCTTTTCTGACCACAAATACATGCTCTTGGTTTTCTTGGCTTCTAATCCTGTGAAACCACATTAATCAACAATAATTCCAACATATTTTTCTCTTGCCTTCTCCATCCATATTGAATACAGACCATGGGACAACACTGAAACTTTGTTAGTTATCAGTTCCTTCAATCCCTCAGGAGTGGAGTCACACGTATTTTTAAATAATCTGGAATATCTGGAATATTATAAAAATTGAAATCTGAATTTGTTTCTTCATGAACTATATCTGAAAAATAACAATTCATAAACATGTTTTCCTTGCCCCAAAAAAAGGCATCAATTTAAGGTAATTATTCACTACAGTAAAATTCACATTAGGGAAAAAATACAAGGCACAAACATGCTTTTACAATTGAAGGAAAAGAATATTAATGGTAATGCAGAATTTATGACCGCATATGGCCATTTGTTTCGAGTGTAGACTGTAGTTGGATGGTACATGATGCTGCAGCTGGTGTCAAGCTTGTTCTTTAGAAACTGCCAACTAGTTGCAAGGGGATTGTTTAAATTGATGTAAGCAAGATTACATGGTCTGCAGGGGTGGCTTATACTGTAAAATATTTTGACAAGAATAACCAAATTTCATCATCAGCAACAAAACAAGTCAGAAACTGTATTTTTTTCATTTCAAAGATAACAGGCACGTAAAACAAATCTTAAAGTAACTAAAGCGATTGCAGGGGTTTACAGTAAACTAGGAGTGACACAGGTGGAATCGTGCATGGTGCAAGTCGGGGTTAGGATAGAGTGCCTGAGGCTGAGAAAAATGTCTTCAGATGGAAAACATCCTTGTTACGTTGCCCATTCACATGGCCTCAAGTGACATATTTTACAATCTGTACTAACTTGGATGAAGGGGCCAAGTGTACTGCAGCCAAATTTGCTGATAAAACACAGTTAGATCTAAAAGTTGTGAAGAGACAAAGGGATATAGATAGGTTAAGTGGGTGAAGGAAATTGTTGGATGGAGTACCTTGTGGCAAAACGTAAACTAGTTCACTGAACAGAAAAGCAGAATATTATTTACATTGACAGACACTGGTGAATACTGGAGTACAGAGGGATCGAGGTGTCCTTGTATATGAATCACAAACGTACAGCAATTAGCTGGGATGGCAAATGGAATAGGGTATAAAAGTTGGAAAGTCTTGCTACAGTTGTACAGGATATGGGTAAGACCAGACCTGGTCCAGCCTTGGTCTCCTTACGTAAAGGAGTATTTATATACCCGCATCGGGAGCCGTTCAGAGAAGGCTCACTGGAACTTTCCTATAACTAAAGCGTTGTCTTATGAGTGGTGTTGACAGGGTAGATGCCGACAGCATAGGTCCATTTTGGAGGGTGGGGGATTATACAGAGGTAGGGATACAATTTTAAAATAAACGACCTCCAATCTAAGACAGAAGTGAGGATGAATTTGTTCTCTCAAAAGGTTGTTAATCTTTGCAATTATCTTCCCCAGAGACAAGAGGAGGCTGTGTCATCAAATGTATTCAAGGTTGAGTTAGAAAACCTTTTGCGCTAAGGGGTCAAAAGTTATGGAGGATAGACTACATTTATGGCAACCATGATATTATTGGCTGCTAATGTACCGGATTTAAATGGCTCCTTCTGTTCCTATTTCTTGTAGGTCTTACAAAATCCTTGGAGTACTTCCTTCAGTCAGACCCCACCTGGCAGCCAAGTAGTGGAGACAGAAAAGTTCTATACAGAATTAGCCAGCTAAAACTGGCAGTTTAGTTGTACATTTTTATACTTTTTAAAAAATTGCACTGAATTCAGGGCTTTAAAAGAAAAGAATGGTGAGTATTTGAATATCAAGCTAATTTTGAGGCTAATCAGAATGAGATTCATATCAGCCGTGTACCAGTTGTTTAGCATTGGCAAGAGTAAATATATTGCACAAAATTACCACACACATTGAACACCGTTTTGCAATTCTTAGACAAATTTTTATCATTGTGCAAAGAGCAAGCTGCAGGAAGGTTTAAAAAAAGAGAGATTTGGCTTAGCCCAGTTTCCTTAGATCTGCAGCTCTTTATCGATCAGCCTAGGTGGAAAACATTCTTCTAAAAAGTCTCAGAAAAAAACACTAAAACAGGAATAGATAGATATTTTTCACCAACCTGCTCAAACGTGTTTTGATAAACCTCTGGAGCAGATTGAGTCTGGAGGCCTCGGCTCAAGTCCTAAGGTACGGACATTACCAGTGCACCAAGAGATGCCTATTGAAATGGTGGCCCAATGTGACAATACATTCTTTTCCAAAGTAATCACTTTTCTCCCCCACTGTTTTTCATTTCTGGGCTGTCAAAGGATTAAGAGGTAACAGTTTTCAGACTTATAAAAACTCAATGAAAAACTGTGACACTATGAACCATAATCTGAATACTCGGAGCACAAGATCCCCATACTGCACTGGAATGAATTCCTGTCAATACTCATACCTGATTTAACATCCTTGAGCAGATGGGAATCAACAAATTGGAATCACTGAAATCTCCTCAAAACAAAAATAAGCCAAAAATTGACTGGCAACCTGCTGCTAAAGTGTCAATTAACTTCACCCAAGGACAAGGAGAAATGAAAGTTACCTTACAATGACAAAGGTTCTTCACTGGCACTTGTTCACTCAGACTTACAGAAACATCCAGATTAATATGCCATTGAGCTAATGGTTCCATATCCCTTGACATATAACACTGGCCTCATTAAAACGTTATAGATTAAGTTAGATTCAGACTTCAGCTGTGGGGAGAAAAACCAAACATTGCCATCTACCTGGCAATATTGAAACAATCTATTCTGTAACCATGGGCGCAAATGTGTATTAAAAGTATGTTATATACAAACTTAGGTTGCAGGATTTAATGAACGTATAACTTAAATGAGCTGCAGAATAAAAAAATCAAGGATGTTGGGCAAGTAATCCTCCTTACTGAGGCAAAATGCCAGTGTATTACAGAAACTTGAGAGATCCACTCCATTCCTTTCACCTGTGTGCTTATTATTAGAACAAATAACATTTTCTATTGAAGTAGAATTGAATTATCTCCTATGGGGCAAATGTGTGGAAAAACGTAACTCTGATTCTGACTTTCACTTAGTGGTATGTGATCTATAATGCAATGGATTTCAGTCATAAATGTACAGAAGATTAATCACTAGCACTTTAACAGCAGGGAATGATTGGTAAAAAAAATTGGCACACCACCCTGTTACAATATTGCTGATGAAACAACAGAACTGGGCAATACCACTTTTGCAAAATACCTGGCACATAATTCAGTTGGAAAACAGACATGACCTAACACCCGAACTTGAATCCAACTTTACATGCTTTCAAAGTCATTATTGCCACTGTTTTCTTCCCCCAAATGTGTTAAATTCTACGGTTAAAATATATTTTTCACTTAGTGGCTTTTTCACTAGGTGAACTTTACACTTGGAGGTCAGTTTTCATTGTACCCATTTCTTTTATTTTCATACTCCATTCCTACCCAAACATTTTGTGCAACTATAGAGAAAAATTTTTGGTCACCTAGCAGTAGGCTATTTTAATATTCTAGATTGACCCCTGTCCAGATGAAAATATTGGACAGTTTTCTCACTTGCTGCCTTAACGTTTTAAATTAAACTCAAAAAGTTTTCCACAACAATACTTTTTAAAATATAGAATAAATTCCTTTCAACTTTGGGAATTGTCACGTTGCTGCAAGCAGCATTGTAAAATTAAATGAGGTAGTCTATAAGTTGAGCCTGTTTAGCCATTGAAAATGTTGGAGAAACAAGTTCACATTAACATGAAGCCTACTCATAAGATTTAAAACATAATATCTACTTAGTAAAGCAGTAAAAGGGATGGGGGAGGAAGAGGCACAGGGGCAGATACACCGTTAGCAATTGTGATCAAACTTGTTACTGAGAGCATTAATTCACACTGAACTTATTCTGAACAATTAAAGACTCCAGGAAGTTACATTGAAATATAGGATTTAGGAGCAGGCTATTTGACGCTGATTTAACCAATATTATACAACACAGTGGATTGAATACAGATGATATAATTAATTCCTACTTAATATTTTTTGGCATCATAGCATTAATGTGGTCATATTTCTTTAAGATTGTTTTGAAATGGCAAAACAAAGGGCTGAATCTTCATAATGTTTCGGCTAAGAGATGGTTAATTTATTTTTGGAGGGACTCTTACACCTTACCAAAAATGCCTCATTTAACTACCTACCTTGTTCCTACTGTGGCTTTCACATCCAATTCTATCCCCATTTTATCACAAGCCATTTGCAGAACAACATGCCACTTGCTGCATCTTGAAGACCAGCATCCATGGCATATTGAAAAGGCTGCTAAGTACCTGGATGAGCACTGGCATTCCAAAGTTGCTCTGTTTGGTCAAGGGACGAGACAGAACATGTTGGAAAAGGAGAAGATGGTTCCATGATTCTCCA
>NC_063336.1:19769012-19773004 GCF_021869965.1 Rhincodon typus
CACCACAGCTGAAACAAATACTCTGTCTCTCTCCCTTTGCTGTTTTGAGATTTGATTTGATTAGATTTATTGTAGTCACGTATCCCTAAGTACAGTGAAAAGCTTTGTTTTGTGAGCAGAACAGGCAGATCATTGCAAGCAAGGACGTATAGATCATAGGGTGCTTGGACAGAGTGAGGCGCACAGGAGGTGCGTGAAGCAAGGTCAACGTTAACAACTTCAACGCTATTTGAAGTTAGGGAGTCCATTCATCAGTCTAATAACAGCAGGGAAGAAGCTGTTCCTGAACCTGTTGGTGCGTGTGTTCAAGCTTCTGTATCTTCTGCCTGACAGGAGAGGTTGTGGGAGGGCTCTTTTGAGGTTGGCAGTCTTTCCACAGCAATGAGGAGTGTAAATGGAATCTATGGATGGGAAGTTGGCTTCCGTGATGGTCTGGGCTGTGCACACAACTTTCTGTAGTTTCTTATTGTCTTGGGCAAAGTAGTTGCCATATCAGACTGTTATGCATCTGGATAGAATGCTTTCTGTGGTGCATCTGTAGAAGTTGGTGATGGATGGGCTGACTCATTTGGGATGTAACAGTTACTACATTTCAACAGCAATCTTGCAACTTTTGATGATGTGCTATGCAAACCTTCTTCCTTTTAAAATCACTTTGCCAAGTATCACAGGGCTTGGTGAATCTCCTAGATGTCAATCTGATCAAACTTTGTCATGGATTTTTGAGTTGGAATTATTTGAAAACCCACCCAAAGTAACTTTTCAAAATCCAGGAACTTGTTGTTTATGTACAGTTGGGAAGGCCAGAAATTTAGATCAAAATTTAGCACAACTCGTATCTGAGCTTTGCTGACGGAATTGCAGGTACATTTTGTTTTCTGGTGCACACAATATTTACACAAAGTGTATTTCATTTGTTTGTGCGTTCTGTTTGCACGTTTTTCTGAGCGCCCGGAGGTATATTGAACAGATTCTAAAATGGAGCAGCCACACAATTTTCTTCTTTTTTTTTGAAAACCCCATTTTTGGAGGCCACTGAAACCCTGTTGCAAAGCAGTTGGCTGTGATTGTTAAAAACCGAAAGAACTGCAGATGCTGTAAATCAAGAACAAAAACAGAAGTTGCTGGAAACTCATCAGGTCTGGCAGCATCTGTTCTGAGGAAGGGTCACCAAACCTGAAACATTAACTCTGATTTTATTTTCTTCACAGATGCTGCCAGACCTGCTGAGCTTCCAACAACTTCTGTTGTTATGGCTGTGATTCTTGTTTAGTAGAAAATCTCATTTGACAAACTTTTTGAGTTTTATAGAGAATGTTACTAATGCAATCAAAGAATGGGAGCTGATGGATGTGGTATATTTTGACTTTAAGGATTTTCATAACATACCCCACAGGAGCTTGTTCAGCAAAGTTAATGCATGGGCATAGGATGTAATGTACTGGCATGGAAAAGATGATCATTCTGAGGAAGGGTCACTGGACCCGAAAGGTTGACTCTAATTTTTTTTTTCCACAGATGTTGCCAGACCTGCGGAGTTTTCCCAGCAATTTCTGTTCTTGTTCCTGATTTCCAACATTCACAGTTCTTGAGTTTTTTTTTAGCATGAACTTAATGACTGGCTAACAGACAGAAAACATCTCCTCCATTTGCATACTGAGAGCAGTGGGGTTTCACAAGGATCAGAATTGGGTCCCAGCTGTTCACAAAATATATGTCAGTGATTTGGACGTGGGGACCAAATGTATTTTTTCCAATTTTGCCGATGGTTCAAAGCAGGAATGTGTGTTGAGGAAGATGTAACATGTTTGCAGGAGGATTTTGAAAGGTTTATTGATTGGGCGAGAACACGGCAGATGGAATATAATGTGGAAAAATATGAAATTATCCCTTTCTTCCCTTCACCTGATTCATCTTGGACTTTCACTTCCCTTCCTTGACTTCACTGTTTCCATTTCTGAGGATAGGGCTCTTTTTGAATATTCACTGTAAACCCACCATTTCTCTTAGTTATCTCAACTTAGGCAGCTCACAGCCTGCCTCCTGTGTGAGGACTCAGTGCTGTTCTCCCTGTTTCTCCGTCTCCATCACATCAGTTTGGATGATGCCACCTTCCACCAGGCTGCCTCCAAAGTGACTGCATTTTCCTTTCCTCCACCAAGGATTCCCACACCCAGTGTAGTTGACAGTGCCGTCAGTCACGTCTAACCCATCTCCTGCACATCTACCCTCACTCCTTTTTTTTCTCCCCACCCCCAACTCCTTCCCAAAACAACAGTAGGGTTCCCCTGTCCTTACTTTTCAGCCACCTAGTCACTACATTCAGAGGATCATCCTCTGCCACTTCCACCCGCTCCAGCAGGATGCCACCAGTAAACATGCCCTTCTGTCCACTGTCAGCGTTCCAGGTACCGTTCCCTCTGTGACACCCTGGTCCACGTTTCCACGTTTCCTCGCTTCCCCATGGCACCTTCCATGTATTTGCAAAAAAATTTACACTTACCCAATGACCTTCTCTGCCCTCGTTTCCAAGGCCCTGGACAAACCTTTCAGGTGAAGCAGTGTTTCACTTGTACTTTGAATTGAGTCCATTGCAGTCTCCTTTTATATTGGTGAGACCAAATACAGAGGTAGGGTGACTGCTGTGTGGAAAAGCTTTGCAGTATCTGTAGAAATGACCCTGACCTTCCACTTGCTAGCCATTTCATGACCTCATGCGAACACTTCTGTCCTGGGCCTGCTGCAATGTACCAACGAAGCACAGTGTAAGCTGGAGGAACAACCTCTCGTTTTTCACTTAGGCAATCTAATATTGTCTGTCTGTCTAGGTATGTTGTTATAGCCTCAGTCTCAACATTTGAATTCAATACCTTTAGAAGCTGACTGCTCCGTGTCTACCCTCCACTTTTCTTGCATTCAGCACCCCCACCCTTCCCCACAGCTGTGTCGTCTTTGTACCTTGTTAACTTTGTACTTGGCATCCAGGACTAATTCTCTCCCTTTCACACTGCTCACCTCTATGTTGTAGCCCTAGTGCTCACCTAGCTTCGGAGTCTGGGATTGAGGCTAGCACTCATAACAGTACCAGTGTGAAGTGCAACCTGTTTCAACTCCTAGCTCCTGTTTAATTTTACCAGCCTTAGCTCCTGCCCAAAGCCAATGGGAGGGAGTTTCAGGCTGCTGGATAAGAGTGGGGTTGTGAGAAGCAAGAACTAGCCACAGCAATCCAAGGGAAGGGAAGTTGGGATGGGGGATAAACAAGGGCTGAGTTCAGCTTCCCTTCCCTGCCCTAAAAACCTCTTGTGGGTGAGAAGACCTGGGTAGGGAGTGCCCAAGTTAAATATGTGGGGCTAGGAGGGACAACGTTTGAAGTTAATGAAGAGTGAGATTGGACAGTTGTAAAACTCCAGCTCTGAGGAAGGGTCACTAAACCCCAAACATTAACTCTGATTTCTTTCCACGGATGCTGCTGGACCTGCTGAGTTTTTTCCAGCAATTTCATGTTTTTTTCCTGTAAAACTGGCAGTCTACTTGAATGCCCATGTTCCTGTGTTAGGTTATCCCTCTCCCAACACACGCTCTGGCCTTACCCAGCCTAAATTCAAAACCCTCACCTTTGTCCACACATATCTCAATGGCCTCTCCTTGGCCTATTTCTACAACTTTCTCCAGTCTTGTGCACTTGTGTGTGCTCTTTGTGAGTAATTCTACATCATCCTTTAGGCCTTCAGCACATGAACCTTCTACCAACATAGTCGTGTTTTCTGGTAACATCTTCACTTTTCAACTTTTCATCCAATTATCCCTCTTGACCTTTTTTAACAATGATTGCCTGTAGTCTTCTATATGAAACTGCTTTTCAGTGTTTATGACCTTAAAGGCAAGATGTAAGTTGTACATTAAAGGTGACAGTTGCATTGGGCTTATCATTTCTTAGGGACTGCTGTAACTGTAAATCCATTTTTTTAAAAAAAAGGGAGAATTGATTAGGA
>NC_063336.1:19778004-19794012 GCF_021869965.1 Rhincodon typus
TTCTTTCTTTCTTTCTCTCCTTTCTTTCTTTCTTTCTTTCTTTCTCTCCTTTCTTTCTTTCTTTCTTTCTCTCCTTTCTTTCTTTCTTTCTTTCTCTCCTTTCTTTCTTTCTTTCTTTCTCTCCTTTCTTTCTTTCTTTCTTTCTTTCTCTCCTTTCTTTCTTTCTTTCCTTTCTTTCTCCAACTCTGTCTCTCATGCATGCACTTTTTAAAAGATGCAGTTAGGAGACTTTCTCATATATGAATATTAAAATCAATAGCATAGATATCCATTCTGTTGAGGATTCACTGTCCAAGCAGCTGGAGTCAGCAGATGTAGAATCCCTTCAAAGTTGGAGATAAAGGCAGCAAAAGGTGATGGTGGTTCCTGGTCAGTAGATCGAGGATCTGTTTGCTTTTTGGGTGCATTCAAGATACTTTAGACATGGGTTTTGAAGCTCTAATTTTCAGGCAGGCATAGCTATTTGTGTGGAGTTAGCAGGTAGTTCCGAAGTTCAGAATGAATGATTTAAAATTCCCCAGCATTCTGCTGGAGCTTCAATGACATTGTTTTCTTGCCCATGATCTGCTGATGACCAAAATACTGTGAATGCTAGAAATCTGAAACAAACACAATGCTGGAGAAAGTCAGCAGGTCGAGCAGCATCTGTGGAAGAGAGAAACAATTAACATTTCAGGTGCAAGGTACGATTTCGGAACATGATTCCGCTAGGGCCACTTGGCTCCTGACCTCATTACAGCCTTGGTTCAAACACGGACAAAGGAGCTGAATTCCAAAAGTGAGCTGAGAGTGGTAACCCTTGACGTCAAGGTTACATTTGACTGAGTGTGGCATCAAGGAGCCCGAGCAAAACTGGGGACAGATCACTGGTGGCTGTTAATGATCATCAGATGTAGGAGCAGCAGTAGGCCGTTTGGCCCATCGTGTCTGCTCTGCCATTCATGGCTGTTGTGATAATCCGTAAGGGGAGGTGATGGCCTAGTGGTATTATCGCTGGACTGTTGATCCAGAGACCCAGATAATGTTCTGGGGACCTGGGTTCGAATCCTGCCATGGCAGATAGTGGAATTTGAATTCAATAAATATCTGAAATTAACAGTCTAACGATGACCGTGAATCCATTGTCAGGAAAAACCCAACTGATTCACTTATGTCCTTTAGGGAACGAAACTGCCATCCTTACCTGGTCTGGCCTACATGTGACTCCAGACCCACAGCAGTGTGGTTGACTCTGAACTGCCCTCTGGGCAATTAGGGATGGGCAATAAATGCTGCCTAGCCAGCGATGCCCTCATCCCCTGAATGAATAAAGAAAAAAAACTTCTAACTTCCTACCTTCTCTCGTAACCCTTGATTCCCCTGACTTTGTTTTTTCAATACATCCTTTTTAGTTTTTAACTGAGTCAGTCTTGAAGAACAGGAATCTGAGCTCTGACTCAGGTCCCAGATCTGAAGAGAAGTACTAGATTCCTCAATATTAACTCTGTTTCTCTCTTCAGGTGCTGCCAGACCTGCTGAGTTTCTTGAGCATTCTTTGTGTATCTGTTTCAGATTTGTTGTATCCTTAATTTACACATTGCAGGATCTTTCTTTTTAGTGTTTAGTCATGTGTGCACATAACGACAGGTGAGAAATTTCTCATGAGCGACCCATCGAGCCCTGTCTTTCTGCAATCTGTTGGAAGCTTCCAGTGATTTGGGCAACTGGTAGATCATGTGATCTTTTGGCAGCCATTTATTAACTGAAGCAGAGTAATTTTTTCAACAAAGGGAAGTACAGTTCTTAACGATTTGTAATATCTTTGGTGTCCCCAGGGATTTTGTAGCGCAAGTACTTGGATAGAAAGATAGGATCAAAGAAGACAAAATGCATTGCAAGAGGGGGTTCTTCACCTCAATAGAAAAGCAGAATGTTGTTCATCTTTTGAAAATAAAGGATTAGTGTGCAGACAGCTATCCAAGTGGGATCCAGGCTTGGGAAGAATCCCTTCAGGTTGAGGGTTCAGTGGTGTCCTTGATCCAAAAGACAGAAACCCTTCTTTGTCCAGACAAAGTTTTTAGATTTAGAGATGCCTACATTTAGTGAAATCTTTCTGTAAGACCAAAAACAAAGGTCTGTTTTATTAATAACCTGGTGAAGTAAAACCGATGTTGTTTGTTTGTTCCCCAACCACATCAGTGCCCAGTGATTTTGGTACTTTACTTAATTATGTCACAGAGAAGAATTGCAAATACTACTGCCTGGTTCCTTTGCATATTATCTGATGGGCAAGGTGAGAGTTGAATACAGGAACAGCTGAATATGTATTATGACAGTCAGAGAGACAGATGAGCATTTTACAATTAGTTCTAAGTGACTGGAGGAAGGCAGGTGCCTAGGATTAGGGACAGAATGAAATGAGTTAACTATTCCACTATGACTAATACCAGTTTGATCTCTTGGTTGTTAATGTAATTCCCAAAACATCTGGTGATGACCATAAACTGTTTTAATGATATGTAGCCTTACTATATAGTGTTGTTTGTGTGTTTTAATAGTGTTGCTTGTGTAACTAGTAGTTCAAGGTAATGGAATTGTGAAAACATTGCTGTTTGCTGAATAATTCTGTTGATGGGTGCTATTACTACTGCTACTACATATCACAAATAACTAATAACAGAATAAGATCTAGTCCTGTAAAGATAAAAATACAAATGTCAAAAATTTGTTTTAAAAAAAATCCAAAGTCCAGTGTCAACCACAGCAGATTTATTGGCTTCTGAACAGTGAGACGTTAACAAACCGACCTAATCTCACTGATTTACAACACAAAAGGAGGCCATTCAGCCTATCTGACCTGTATTAACTGAAAAGGAGTCCTCTGACTGAGCCTCCGTCTCTTGGTGAGAGTTTCTGCCCATTAGACAGAGCCCTGACCAGATGTACTAATTCAGACCAGAGCTAGGTTGGGACCACAAAGACAGACAATTCCCTGACCCTCAAACCAGACCCAAGAGGGAAAATGTGCCCCCCGCTCTTCAGATTTTTGTTTGCAGCATGGTGGTGGTTGGCAGGGCTGAGGTGGCTGGGAAAATTTGATGGGAATCGTGGCAGGCAGCCCTGGAAGAAGTGTGGAAGCACAAGGAAACAACCTGTTTCCATGTAGCAGCACTTTGTCAAAGCAATAAATGAAACAATAAACATAGGCACCCCAGACCTCACCCCTCACCCCCACTCATACGCTCTCCATTACCCCATCTCCTACCACCTCCCACACCCATGATCCATTATACATTCCATGCCTGTCTACCCCAGCTCTTTTCTACCTCCTCTGACAACTTACACTGCGCATTGCCCTTTGAACTTACACCTACCACACCAACTCGCCCACAATCCATCATGGGCAGAATTCGGGACTCAAGCTAAAATTAAATAAACTTGACCAGATAATTCTGCATTCTGTGGTTTTCTGTGTATTTTGAAGTGCTATGTACTACTGAAGACTTCCAGAGCTGGCCATGCCCCTAGCCAAGCTGTTCCAGCAGGTCCATTCAGCTACCTGACCTCATTTTAGCCTTGGTTCAAACACGGACAAAAGAGCTTAATTCCAGAGATGACATTAGAGTGGCAGTCCTCAAGGCTGCATTTGACAGTGTGGGGAATCAATGGGTATCAGAGGGAAAATGTTTGGAATCATATCTGGTACAAGTTAAAATGGTTGTGATTGTTGGAGGTCCATCATCTCCGCTAAAGTCATCCTCCACAGGAGTTCCTCAGTGTAGTGTCCTTGGCCCAACCACCTTCAGCTGCTTCATCAATGATCTTCCCTCTGTCATAAGGTCGGAAGAGGGGGTGTTTGGAGATGATGGCACAATGTGCAACACAGTTGGCGACTTCTCAGTTACTGAAGCACTCCGTATCCTAACGATGATGGAACTGCATGGGGGGGCCACTCGGTGTGACAGAGGCGGGAGAGCTGTGGTGATGCAGGAGCCAGGATGGGTAACTAGTTTGGGAGGCTGAGGTGGATGAGAGCTGTTGAGTGGACATGATTCGCGCAGTTGACTTGCAGTCTATGAGCCTGTGAGGGGGTGTGTGCAGTGGTAAAGTTAGAACGAATGGTGGCCGCATGAATGTGAGGCAGCAGAGAGAGACGATGACATTTACCCTTGTAGAGCACAGAACATTACTTACCCCCTGGACTGCTGGGCATTACTTTTTAATCTGGGACATTTCACTGACCCAGACTGCGGATCTCCGTCCAAGCTGCCTGTCTATGGTCTGTGGCCTGCTTTGCTGATCAGCAGGAAAGGGCACTGCCCTTGTTTTGCCTGACCTTTCCATGAACCTGTCCAGACCCTTGTTGGCAAAGTGAGGAGCTACCCTGTCTTTCCAGGGCCATTTCCTTCAGGGCATGAGTACAGGACCACAGAGTGAAGGGCAGTTCCTGGCTTGCAGCATCTAGCGTGTTGTGGAAGTTGAGTTCCAATATGGCGCTAGTGGCAGGAATGTCGTCAAGTCCTGGAAACAGTGAGCACTTCCTCCTTTCCTACCACAGAGTTCCATGAGGTGAGCCCTGCAGAGGTTGGATTGGTAGATTCATTCACCATGAACCTCGCTGGGGATGAAAAAAGCACTCACCAAAACAGTAGGAAAACTCAGCTCATCAGGCAAAATCAAATCTACCTGTTTAATGTGCTCATGTCTATGCGCTCATCAAAGTCACCTAGCCAAAATGTAACCAAGTGTAGTTTGGAGGAGGAGAGAATTGGAAGCTCCGTAGAAATGAGGTAAGACTGGCTAATGATGAGATACAAATAACATAGTTGCCGCTCATTAGTGAGATTCAGAATTCACTGTTTTAAAGCCCAAGGGGAAAATCTGAGATTTTGTTAGTTTTCTTGACATCAGGAATTTGATTTTATTTTTTGTTCTTACTTTTTATTTTCCCACCATTCTCCCCTTTTGCCAATTTGACTCAAAGCGCTGGAAGCTTCCTCCAGCTGTAACTTTAAGAGAGTCTGGTATATCTATGATTACCGTGCATAATGAATAGCATTACTTTGAAGATTTGAAGTCTGAAGATGGCTCTTGACTTTACCTTCCCTTCGACCAGTCTATCTTGAACTGAAACTCAGTGTGATAACAAGCCACATGATAAATGATATTGCAACCCTATTTTTAAATTCTTCTCTCTATCCTCCTTGATTGTTGTGTTGAATGATGCTTCTTTTCAATACTTAGCACATTTTAGAATTTTTATCTGTTCTACTACACATGGAATAAGTTGCACTGCCCATCAGAATTCATCTGGTGTTGAGTGTGAGACTGGGTTTCGTCATGCATTTGGCTGCTTTTCAGAATGGTCTCCATTTCAACTTTGGTGACCAAACATCTGTTTCAGCAGCTGTTTCACTTCCTGTCCTTCCCAGGTGGACAGCTGCTGTTGTTTGTTAATGGTACTTTTTTTGTACTGTCTTCTGCACAGAAGATGTCATTACTTTTTAAGTCATTTTTAACACCGCTGTGTGCATCTTTGTGAAATGTTTACTGGGAATTCTTTCCCCAAAAGCACAAGGCAGTCTGATTGCATGCTAATTATGGATCAGTGCTTGTAGATGTGCGTTACTGAATTTGTCAGAAAGTGGCAGAATATGGAACCTGTCCCACAACGTGTGATTGGCTCTCACACAGACAAGTGTTTATTTTGTGGAAAGATCAATGTCCCAAAGCCAAACCTTTATAAAAATGCTGCTCTTTGGCAACAACGCATGTATCAGAGGAGTTGGGGATGACTTGTTTGCTCCATTCTGGTTTGCGTTTGTTACTCTCGATAAACTGCTTTAAATGAATCCTGGCTTGTAAGGAACTCCAGAGGGTCAAGAGAGATACATCCAAATGCTGGCAAACAGGACTAGATTAATCTAGGTTATATGGCTGGCATGTCCAAGTTGGACTGAAGGGTCTGTTTCCCTGCTGCACAACTTTGACTGTATGACCCATGTTCAAATCCTGCATGGCAGATGGTGGAATTTGAATCCACTAAATAAAAAAAATCTGGAATTAAAAGTCTGATGATGACCATGAAACTGTTGCAATTGTCGGGAAAAACCCATCAGATTCAATGACTACCTTTTAGGGAAGGAAACTGCCATTCTTTCCTGGTCTGGCCTACATGTGACTCCAAACCCACAACAATGTGGTTGACTCATAACTGCCCTCCTGATTAGAGATGGGCAGTAAATACTGACTTGCCCTGTAATGCCAACACCTTGTGAATGAATCCAAAAAAAAAGTCGAGTTACTCTATGCAGCCTTTATGAATGGAATGTAGAATGTATCAGAATGTATAAGCAAAGCAGAAAATCTATTTGTTAACATGGGTTAAATTAATCTTCAAATGACACAGCCAACATTTAAACTGTAAGAGAGTAAATAGGATGAAAATTAAATAGAATTTTAGAAAAAAATTTCTGACTGTTTATATTCTTCGCTTTCCCCAAATCCCACTGAGTGATGAGGAAGACCTGGTGGAAAACTTCACTGCAAGAACTCCACAAATATCCCCACCCTCCAATGGAGAGCCCAACACATCAGAGCAGAAGATAAAACAATATTTGCAACTATCTTTAGTCACAAGGGCAAAGTGGATAATCCAACTGAGCCCCTTCTGGGGCTCCCCATCACAAAGATGCAATCTTCAACCAATTTGATTCATTTCACTTCACATTGGCTCAAGACGCTGTACTGAAAGGCTATAGACCCTGACATCATTTTTTAATTCACTAACGGGATCCCTAAATGCCCAGTGGGCAGTTAAGAGTCAACCACACCGCTGTGGGTCTGTAGGTCACACGAGGTACGGATGATGGATTTCCTTCCCTAAAGGAGCATTAGTGAACCAGATGGGTTTTTCTTGACAATCAGCAATGGTTTCATGGTCATCATTGAACCCTTGAATTCAAATTCCACCATCAGCTAGATTTCAGCCCAGGTTCCCAGAACTTTGGCTGAATTTCTGGCTTAATTGTCTTGTGATAATACCTCTAGGCCATTGCCTCCCTCCTTCTGGCTGTAGTACTGAAGACTTGTGCTCCAGAACTTGTTACACCCTTAGCCAAACTGTTTCAATACAGTTGCAACACTACCATCTACCCAGCAATGAGGAAAATTTTCCTTGGTATGTTCTGGATACAAAGAGCTGGAAAAATCCAACTTGGCCAATTACCACCCCCTCAATCTACTATCGATCAATAGTTAGGTGATGAAAGAGGTCAGCAATGCTGCTACCAATTATTATTGCACCTGCTCAGCAATAAACTGGCACCCAGTTTGGGTTCTGCCAGGACCACTCTGCTCCTGACCTCATCACAGCTTAGGTTCAAACATGGACAAAAGAGCTGAATTCCAGAGGTGAGATGAGAGTGGCTGCATTTGACCATGTGGTATCAAGGAGGCCTGGGAAAACTGGAATCAGTGGGGATTTAGGGAAAAACTCTCTGCTGGTTGGAGTCATATCTGGCGCATAAGAAAATGGTTGTGGTCTTTGGAGGTCAGTAATCTCAGCAGCAGTGCATCTCTGCAGGCGCTCCTCAGGGTAGTGTCCTTGGTTCAACCGTATTCAGCTGCTTCATCAATTACTTTTCCTCCATCATAAGGTCAGAAGTGGGGATGTTCACTGATGATTATTTGCACAACATTCAGCTCCATTCGCAACTCCTCAGATACTGAAGCAGACGATGTTCAACTGCAGCAAGAGATTTGTGTGCCCTTGCTTACTATGATCTGCCTGTACTGTTTGTAAACAAAGCTTTTCACCTGTACTTAGGCACATGTGACAATAAATAAATCAAATCAAATCAAACCTTATTAATATCCTGGTTTGGACTGATAATTGGCAAGTAACTTTCACACCACACAAATGCAATGGCCATATTGAGCAAGACAGAATCTAATTATATCACCCGTTGACATTCAGTGTTGAACCCCCCCCACTATCAACGTCCTGGGGCGGGGGGGTGTGTGCAGCGACCATTGACCAGAAACTGCACTAGACTAGCCATATAAGTAGTGGCCACCAGAGTAGGTCAGAGGCTAGGAATCCTGCAGCAAGTAACTCACCTCCTGACTCTTGAAAGCCTGTCTGCCATCTATAAGGCCCAATACAATACAATATCCTTTTATTATCACATGTGCCCTATTGTAGGAGTACAGTGAAAAATTTTTACAATGTCTGCTTTCTTAAGGCAACATCTTAGGTACAATTCATGGATACAGCAGAGGGATAAAACTAGTGGCTAATTACACAGTTGAAAATAAGTTAAAAATAGGAATATACTAAGGGTTAACATTGCAGTGGTCTAAGGTAAGGATTGTCCCCTTACACCAGTCTCTGTCCAGGACTCTCTGCCTGCATGCTGCTCTGGTGGCTACTTTCCAAGTGCTGCTGCGGGGGCTTCCTTTCCACACTACTTCGATCTCGCAGCCCATGTGCTGCTCCAGGGCTCACTGCTCAGTTCCAAAAGTTCTGCATTTTGACTGGCTTATGTAGAATGAAACCTGCTTCTCCAGTATAATGGCATCGGATCTTGAAAGTATCCAAGTGTGATATTGGCCAAATAATATTCACGTATTCTGTGCTTATAGCAAGTGTTCAAATTGTGTGTTTTTAATGTCCCTGGTGCAGTCATTAACAGCTGTGTTTGTTCCCAAATCCAATTGAATAATACAATTCAATTAGTTTGAAGTGTCTATATGATATCGGAGCAGACGAGGAGTCAACAGCCCAGTGGTATTATCACTGGACTTGTTAATCCAGAGACCCAGGTCATGCTCTGGGGACATGGGGTTCAAATCCTGCTAGGGCAGATGGTGCAATTTGAATTCACTTAAATAAACGCCTAGAATTAAGAGTCTAATCATGACTACGAATCCAATGGATTGTTTTTACTGACAATCTGGTTCACCCATCTCCTTTAGACAGGGAAACTGTCATCCTTACCTGGTCTCACCTACATGTGGCAATTAACTGTCCTCTGGGTGATTAGGGATGGGCAATAAAAGTTTGCCTAGGCAGTGATGCCCTCATCCTATATAACCCATCAAGTCGGTTTCTTCATTCAATGAGATCGTGGCTGATCTGATGATCCTTAACTCCACTTTCCAGCCTTTTTCCTTTTAATATTCGATTCCTTTACTGATTAAAATTCTTTCTATCTCCATCTTGGACATACTAATTTAGCCACCTCAACAGCCCTCTATTGTGTTTTACGGATTCTACAGATTCACTCCCTCTGAGAGAATAAATTCCTCCTTGTCTCTGTCTTAAGTGGGTGAATTCTTATTCTGAGGTAATGACCACTAGTCCTAGACTCTCCCACAAGGAAACAACCACTCCACATCCACCTTAAGAGTCAAGATCCTTAAGAGTCTTAAGATTCGATAAGGTTGCCTTTTTTAAAATTCTAATTAATACAAGCCTAACCTTCTCAATCTCTCCTCATAAGAGGATCCTCCATACCCAGGATCAATCTAGTGATCCTTATCTGGACTGCTTCCAATGTCAGTATACCTTTCCTTTGGTAAGGGGACCAAAACTGTTTACTTTACTTTATTCTAGATGTGATCTGACTAGTGCTTTGTATAGTTTTAGCAAGTTTTCCTTACTTGTTCATTTGCATTGAAATCATCAGGAAAAGAATACTTCCATGAAAACCACTGACCAATGATGCAGATTGTTTGGTGCGATCATGCTTGTAGCTCTTTTGTCACCACTCTGCAGATTGCTAGAGTGCTATTTGGTCAGGGTGTCTGACCAACTGATGGAAGGTGAACTCCTGCTAACCACATCATTATTGTTACCCTGTACAATCTCCTGTTCAGCTACAACCTCTGTATAGCGTTTTATTTACTGCTGGTTGTCATCGGCAAGGAGTCTGAGCTTGAGGTCTCTCATCTGTCTGTCACTGGGTCATGACAAATGCTGCTACTTCAGTGGAGGTTTGGTGTTGTCATAATACCTTGGATTCCTGAAAGTGATACATATGGCTGGATGAAAGTGAAAGATGCAGCCTACTTTCATTATCTGTCCTTTACTAGTATGTGCAGCGTAGATGTGATTTATGACCATTCATTGATTGCATTCAGCACAATGTAAAGGGATGTGGTAGTGTAGGGGCTATATTGTTGAATAGTTCATCTGAAGCAAGAGTTCAAAGCCCCCGGGCAGTTTAGGAATTTGAACACTGTTTTGAAAAATTAAGAAAACGACAAATGCCCTGTAATCAGGTGACGGTAAGGCTGTTGTAGTGTCATGTTTGAATACAAAAGAATCTGAAGGTTCATTAATGTCCTTTTAGAAAAGGAAAACTACTGTCCTTACCTGGTTTGGTTTGCATATTTTGAAATCTTAAGGATCTGCATTAAAGCTTGCTAAACATTTTTTTTTAAAAGTGGGCTGTGAAAATCATTTCTTCTTGTTCCTTATTTGTAAAGTCTCTGTGTTGAGCAATATAACGGTTGCTAGCTGCATGAACTTTATTGAAGATCCAGATGTAGCTTAATTGCATTTCTAATTTTTTAAGATATAAAAAAAGTCAGTAATGGATGCTGTTGAGTCATAATATCAATACTTGTAGTGACACACTGTGGGTGTACTTCTAACATATTTGATTAAGATGCAAGGGAGGAGTGTTATTTTGTGTGCTTGACCTCCTCGGTTTTATGTTTTTAATGGTGAGTTAGGTGAAAAGTCAAGTATTCTGCAAGCTGAAAAAAAACAGCAACATTGCATGGTGAGGAGAGACTTTCATTAAGTGAGCTGGCCACAACTAGAATAATAGCTGCAGGTAACAGAAGAGAGCGACCAGTAATTAAGAACTCCAGGGTGACGTGTCGCAGCAAAGTCTAAAGCAGCATCCACTCACCTCAGCATAAAGCAAGGGGGGAGGATCTTGTGGTATAGGTATTTTGTAACCCCCCGCTTTTCGGATGTGTTATGACATCCCTCTTCAGCAGGTGGGACTAGAATCCAGGATTCCTGACTCAGTGGCAGGGATACTACATTACCACTTGAAAGTCCCAAGATGTGGTTAATTGAATGATGGCTGTTTGGTGCAAGTTGCATTTTATTGCATTATTGCTAGACTATGAAGAGCCCTGTGTATATAGGTCTGCACTCCCCAAGATCCAAAGATCTTCTGTCTTGTCCTTGTCCAAGGCAGTATGACACTGTCGGTTTGGGTGGAACTGAATGCAGTCTCCAACATTTACTCTTTCAGAACCATCACCTTAGACAAACAGGTCTAACACACAGCAACATGTATTCTTGGTGACCATTTTGATGGATGGAAAGTTCCATCTCAACTGCTAGCCACAAAATGGAAGCTGTAGCTAGTGATGTGGCATCTGATCAATGCAGTCCCGAATTCAAAATTTTGGTCAAACAGAATGTGGAATAATGCACCAAATAGTATTCAATAACTAAGTGAAGAAACTTTGAAGATTTTACATGTGTATGAATTCTATTTAACCTAAGATGAGTGTATGTGGCTGAGCTGACGCCACCAAAGACAGTGATCTTTATTAGCGTTCTAATAACACTTCTGTTTTTTAATGAAGATTTGTAATTCAGATTTAGTAGGCAATCTTTTCTGAGTTAGCAGAAAATTAATCTAGATTGAGAGGGTCACACTTGTAAATTTCTGTTCATTTCATTTAGCAATTTGGTAAAGTTGTTTATTGCTTAAAGATATTTTATTTACTTGTCTGTGTTCTGTTGGCTGCTGGATCATTTCATTGCAAGGCTTCACAGACTGTGAGCTGGAACCGACAGATTAATGCCAGAAAGTGTTAGTTGATCATTAGTGACTCCTACTTTAAGTGAATCCATGCACTATTTTTCCATCATAGGACTAACCCTGGAGTTTAGTTCCTGGTGTAGTCCTCATCATTTGATATTGGAGACATGCAGCTTACCGCTTCCGCCTCAAGAAACATATCCTTTGAGGACAGAAGCCAATATTTTTCATGAATGTTTGTGTGAAAGTACTGGGCGATTGATTTGTGTTTAAAGGATTGTTTGGTTTTTTTTTTAGTTTTCTTGTCAGAACATATTGGCTTGGCTGAAATATTGTTCTTTATAATCAAGTCCAGTTAAAGCAAGAAACAGAGCAACAATCAGCCTATTTTTGCACTGTCAATTGTAAAACGGCAGACTTAAGCTCCATATTCTTTGGGCCGTTGTTTGATACTGAGGTACATTTTAGAATTTGTTTTTTGTTTGATCATGGGATGTGAGCATTGCTGGCAAGACTGCCGTTAATTGTCCATCTCTCTTTAACCTTTAGATGGTTGTATTGGTGAGTTGTCTTGCTGAACTACTGCTCTCCTTGTGGTTTAGATTCACCTACAGTACTGTTATGGAGTAAGTTCCAGAAATTTGACCCAGTGACAGGGAAGAAATAGTGACATAGTTCCTTCAATGAAACACCTAGTGGTGTTGCCCTATACGTGCTGCCTTTGTATTTTTAAGCAATAGAGGTCGCAGATTTGGAGTCTTTATTGAAGCCATGTTTATCCCAAATTTTCAAAGCGCAAGTAAGGCTAGCTGATGTCTCTTTGTCTCAGGATTAAATTTTGTGAAGTGGTAGGAATTGATCATTTTTTAGAACTAATGATTAATGACCTACAGTCAAAAGGGCAAGAAACTATGACTAGTATGTGATTTCTGAGAATGTATTGAGCGTGTTGCTGAATACAAAATGTGGATATTTTTCAGTTTTGGGAGTAACATTACTTCAGAAAGAGTGCCAAACGTTGTTATATTGTGCAGTCTTTCTGAAAAACTTGTTACATTGCTGTAACTTCCTTTCTGAACACTGTGCGACAGTTTGATTAGCAACATTGTTGCAAAAAAAAAACCCACATGTTAATGTGGCAAAATCTAAGCTAATGTCTGCCCGAACCTTTTGTGAGGGGAGGTTTGACAGGGTAAACTGGTGCTACGTGTGACACAATATCCCAGAATTCTTGGATTTTAGACTTGAGGAGCCAATGAGATTAGAAGTATAACAAACTTTGAATCTAATTATGGAATAGAAGAAAAGATAAGCATGCATAAGTGAGGGATGAAACACATTGCACTCTGAATTGACTTTCCAAAGCTAGATTCTAGATACTGTGTGGTTAAATGTGATGCTGTTTAGATAGTATATGTGGTTGTCCTGTATTATTTCATTCCGGTAATTCACGGAAAAGAATTTAGGTTGGCAATGCCTTCCTGCCAAAATGTACTGAGGGACTATTAACATATAGAACCCCTCATGGCTGATTCTGGAATGTATGTAGTTTCTGGTCACATTTAGTAAATGTTCCAAGTTTTGATTTGGGGATCCCCAAGAGCACAATGTTCAAGTGAAAATTGTGATATGGTAACTTTTGTAATTTGTAATGTACTTGAAGATAATTTATGAATAAAATATTATTTTGTGAATTCAATAAAAAAAGAAGCAGGCTCCATGACGACAGCTGAACAGCTATTTGGCCCTTACCTACTTTTCCAGGTATTGCTGGTCACACGCACAGTTCCAGATAAATGATGGTCAGAAGCTTTGTCTCTAACATAAAGTTGCTGAAGTAAATTGTCAGCGTTTCTAATTACAATCCTCCTTGAAAACTGCAAGCTTAGCTCAGGGCTGACTACTTCAAACTGAGACCTTGTCTCAAACTGTACAGCTTGTACTATCTGCCTGAACAGCTGAGTCATCGTGCCTGTATCACTGTTCGTGTTGCATTTCACTCTTGCTCAAGCTTGACCCCAGCCTTAATGTGCTCATGTTATTGTTTATCTGTCGCCTGCTGCCTGGAAATGATTATGTCTGCTGTGCTGGATGATAAATGCATTAGCATCTGTCTTCTGTACTTTTTGTTCAATATTTTCCACTTTTAATAGTCACAAATTAAGTCAGACCATCTGCGTAAGTGCATTCATGAAAGATCAACTACATCTCAAATTTCGGCTGTCCTACCAAATAGAACTAATGAAACCGAAAACATTGGTCACAGTCACCTCGCTCAAATCTTCAGGGCTCTGCCAAAAGCAATTTTTCAAAAAAAAACTTTTGGGGCTATTTAATTTTCAAGAATTTTTTAAATTTTCTATAAGCACTCTTACTAATTATGAAAATGCTGTTAGTTAAACAGTGGCTCTGCCCACTGATAGCCAAGAACGGTCTAGGCTGGAAACGTCAGCCTCTCTGCTCCTATGATGCTGCTTGGCCTGCTGTGTTCATCCAGCCCTGCACCTTGTTGTCTCGGATTCTCCAGCATCTGCAGTTCCTACTATCTCTGACTCAAATGGAGATTTCACTTTCCAGTCCATGTGGGAAAGTAGTGCAGTGAGATCGCTCTGTCGAGTATCCAGTGGCAGGAATGTGAGGCTGTATGGGAGCAGGTGGTCATGTGATAAAACCTTCAGGAATGCATTTGTCCAGAATGGGCAACCCTAAAGTAGCTGACATTGGCACCTTTTAGTCCAACAGTATCTCAAGCTAATGTTTTTTTTACTTGTAACATCAATCAAAATAAAGGTGGAAAAGTTCAACTTCCAAAGTGCCAACAGTGGCCACTCCTTGGTAATAAATTATCGGAACTTGTCCTTTGTGCACAGCAGTTAGGTTTCAGTTTAGTGTCCGCCTAGCAGAACAACTGCTGTAAAGTCGTTAATTACTTCACAACATGGTGCCAAGAGTGTTTTGGCCAACTTGACCCCACTTCCCAAACTTTCCCCATCAACATCTCACTTTTCTTTCTATCTCCTCACTATTTAGTGTTCCGTTCTCTTATTTATTTAAATTAGTAATTTGTCGTAGGACGTTAAAGGATCTGTGTGAATATGGGTTTGCTAGGTACTGTCCACTTAAGTGTAATCTGATGCCACCACCCTCCTTAGCTTATGTGTAGAAATATTAGTCACCTTGGATATAGTCTGCAGGATGAAGTAAAGTAACAGCCAAAGCCTACCGTCTTCCTCACTCCCCTCTGTCCTCTGCCACCTGGTTAGACGTAAACATCAGCATTATGGGAAAGAATCTACTCACCTTCCAGCCTGCATGTCATCCTGACTTTGCGGGAATATCTTGAAATTTCTTCCAAATGTCATTTGTGGGTCTACAACCAGCAGTACCTTCAATTAGGATGGGACAATAAATGCACTTTATCAGTGATTTCCCCAATTCGGGATCCCCAACCTCAAGCAGTTCAAGCAGCACTCTGATGTAAGTACTTCATACCCAATATTTAACTATGGTGGCACAACAACCTTTCCACAGATTTGTTTTCTTTATCCTCCTCTTTGGACTGCACAAGAGGCACACTTGCCAGAAACACAGAAACATGGAAAGTAGGTGCAGAAGTAGGCCATTTGGCCCTTTGAACCTTTTCCTATATTAATTTATAATCTTGGATGATCATCCAACTCAATAGCCTATTCCCTCTTTTCCCTCATATCCTTTGATCCCTTTTAGCCCCAAGTGCTATATCCAACTCCTTAAAATCATATTCAGTACAGTGGAGCTGGAGGAACTCGGCAGGACAGGCATCATCAGAAGAGCAGGAAAGTCAACGTTTCGGGTCAGAACCCTTCATCAGCTCAGCCCAGCCCTGATGAAGGTTCCTGACCCAAAACGTTGACTTTCCTGCTCCTCTGATGCTGCCTGACCTGCTGTGTTCCTCCAGCTTCACACTAACTGTGACTCCAGCGTTTGCAGTTTCTCCTTGAAATCATATAATGTTTTGGTTTTGATTGCTTTCTTTCGTAGCAAATTCCACAGGCTCGCCATTCCTTTGGTGAGATGGCAAGATCCTCCTTTTAATGTGTGAGGTGAGCTCTGTCATTGAGACTTGACAGCCATTTTTAACCAGATGGTAGGAGGAGCTGGCCAGAAGAAACTCCAAGTCCGTGATTGTATTTTCTAATTTCACTTTTCTTGTGGCCAAGATGAGCAGAAATGCTCTGCCAGCCCCACAGAG
>NC_063336.1:19794512-19820081 GCF_021869965.1 Rhincodon typus
AAAAAAAAAGAAGACAAAATACACCTCTTAAAGCCATAGTATCGTCACAATGTCACTGAGTTCACCTACCATCGACATCCTGGGGATTAGCATTGACCAGAAATGGAACTGGACTAGTTTTTTTAAGCACTGTGGTGATAAGAACAGGGCAGTGGCTAGCACACTTCCTGATTCCCAAAGCCTGTCCACCATCTACAATGTAGAAGTCAAGAGTATGATGGAATACTCCCCACTGGCTGGTGGAGTGCAGTTCCAATAACACACATGCAGTCTGACACTGTTCAGGATGAAGCAGCCCACTCAATTGGCACCACATCCACAAACACTCACTCTCTCCATCACCACTCAGTCAAAGCAGTCTGTACCATCAACAAGATGTACTGCAAAAATTCTCAATGGCTCCTTCGACAGGACTTTCCAAATCGATGGCCACCAACAAGGGGAAGAAAGGCAGTAAATACATGGGAACACCACCACCTGCAAGTTCCTCTCCAAGATGTACATACAACACCACCATTGTAGGCCAGGTGTCAAACAACGATGAATCAGAACACAGTAAGGAGAGAGAGTGCATGGTGTCATGGTGCAATGATAATAATCTCTCTCTCAATGTCAGCAAAACAAAAGAACTGATCATTGACTTCAGGAAGAAAGGAGGTGGACACATCCCCATCCACGTCAGTGGAGCTGAGGTGGACAGGGTCGAGAGGATCAAGTTCCTAAGAGTGATGATAATCGACAACCTGTCCTGGGCTTCCCACGTAGATGCTATGGTCAAGAAGGCACAATGACACCTCTTCCACCTCAGGAGACTTAAGAAATTCAGCATGACCATAAGGATCCTCACCAATTTTTACAGATGTACCATAGAAAGCATTCTAACTAGGTGCAGAACGGCTTGGTACAGCAACTGCTCTGCCCAGGACTGGAAGAAACTACTGAAACTGGTGAACATAACCCAATCCATCACGAAAGTCAACCACCCATCTATCGACTCCATCAACACCGCTCATTGCCGTGGAAAAGTTGCCAACAAAGACCCCTCCCACCCTAGTAATGCTCTCTTCCATCAGGCAGAAGGTACATAAGCTTGAACACACCCACCAACAGGTTCAAGAATATCTTCTTCCCTGCTGTTATTAGACTTCTGACTGGGCCGCTCAAATTTCAAATCTAATGTTGATCTTGCTTTTGTGCACCTCCTGTGCCTTGTATACCTCGCTCTGTCTAAACACCTAACGATCTGTATGGCCTTGGATGTTATGATCTGCCTCTCCTGCTCATAAAACAAAAAACTTTTCGCTGTACTCAGGTACATGTGACAACAGTAAATCAAAATCAAATCAAATATTCTTCAATGATACTTTCAGGATTTCAACCAACTCACTTCTTAAGAGCATTGTGGATCCAGCTACAGCCAAAGGACTGCAGCAATTCCAAAAGACAGCTCACCACCATGTTCTCAAGGGCAACCAGAGGTTTGCAATAAATGCTGGCTCTGTCAGTAATGCCCACATCACGTGAATGAGTGAATTTAAAAAGTAACAAAACCACACAGTCTATGCAAGTTCCAGGCTGTACTTCAGTTGAAACGGAGTTAGTGGATATCAGTTGGGACATTGGTGTAAGGAGACCATTTTAAAATGACTTCAAGTAGAATTTTTAATTGGCAAATGCTCATATAGAAAGGCCATTGCTAGATATATTAAGCAAACATTACTCTTAAAATGAACGCATGCAAAAGCAGTACAGGCAACAATAACGCCAACGGGTTAAGCACTGCAAAATCATGACTAGTATTCCCTCAAGTATAGAAGTTTAATAGGTGATTCAGTCTACGTTGTTAAAATGATAAAGAGATTCAATATGTAGAATTGTTAGTGCAGGAGGAGACCATTTTGACTATCATGTCTGCACTGGCTCTGTGTGCATTTTAACTTAGTCACAATCCTATACCCTTTCCACATAACCCTGCACTTTGGATGATTATTTAAAAAAGAAACATAACCCTCTTGAATGCCTTGTTTGTACCTGACTCCTCCTCCACATTTCCAGGCAAAGCATTCCAAACCCTAACAACTTGCTGTGTGAAAATGTTTCTCTCATTTGCATTTCTTTCTTTTGCCCAAAACACTAAAATTGTGCCCTCTGGTTGTCAATTTGTTTAAGAGTAGGAACAGTTTCTCACCAGTCACGTGGTCTAGGCCCCTCGTGATTTTGAAAATATTTTACCAAATCTCCTTTCCCAGGAAAAACTCACTTTCAACTTCTTTAATCTTGCCTCATAACACAAAAGTCTCAACATTGAGACATTCTTGTAAATAAGAGTTATACAGTCATAGAGATGTACAGTGTAGAAACAGACCCTTCGGGCCAACTTGTCCATGCCGACAAGATATCCTAAATTAATCTAGTCCCATTTGCCGGCATTTGGCCCATATCTCTCTAAACCCTTTCTGTTCATCTACCCATCCAGATGCCTTTTAAGATGTTGTAATTGTACCAGCCTCCACCACTTCCTCTGGCAGGTCATTCCATACATGCACCAGCCTCTGCATGAAAATGTTGACCCTTAGATCGCTTTTAATCTTTCCCCTCTCACCTTAAACTTACGCCCTCTAGTTTTGGACTCCCCTACCTCGGAGAAAAGTCCTTGTCTATTCACCCTATCCATGCCCCTCATGATTTTATAAACCTCTACAAGGTCCCTTCAGCCTCCAACACTCCAGGGAAAATAGCCCCAGCATATTCAGCCTCTCCCCATAGCTCAAACTCTCCAACCCTAGCAATATCCTTGTAAATCTTTTCTTAACCCTTTCAAATCTCACAATATCCTTCCTACAGCAGGGACACCAGAACTGAACGCAGTATTCCAAAAGTGGCCAAACTAACATCCTGTACATCTGCAACATGACCTCCCAACTCCTGTACTCAATGCACTGACTGATAAAGGCAAACATACCAAAATGCTTTCTCCACTACCCTGTCAACCTGGGACTCCACTTCAAAAGAACTATGAACCTGCACTCCAAGACCTCTGTTCAGCAATACTCCCCAGAACCTTACCCCATTAAGTGTATCAGTCCTGCCCTGATTTGCCTTTCCAAAATGCAACACCTCACATTTATCTAAACTAAACTCCATTTGCCATTCCTCAGCCCATAGGCCCATCTGATCAAGGTCCCGTATACTCGGAGGTAATCTTCACTGTCAACTATACATCTAATTTTGGTGTCATCTGCAAACTTACTAACCATACCTCTTATGTTCACATCCAAACTATTTATATAAATGACAAAAAGCAGTGGACCCAGCACTGATGCTTACGGCACACCACTGGTCACAGGCATCCAGTCTGAAAAGCAACCCTCTACTACCACCCTTTGTCTTCTATCTTGGAACCAGTTCTGTATCTGAATGGCTAGTTCTCCCTGCACTCCAAGTGATCTAACCTTGCTAACCAATTTGCCATGCAGAACCTTGTCGAACACCCTACTGAAGACCATATCAATCATGTCCACTGCTCTGCTGTGATCAATCCTCTTTGTCACGTCATCAAAAGAAAACTGTTAAGTTAGTGAGACACAATTTCCCTTGCACAATCAGCCCTTGCTTTTTCACATACATGGAAATGCTGTCCCTCAGGATTCCCTCCAACAACTTGCCCATCACCAATGACAGGCACACCGGTCTATAGTGCCCTGGCTTTTCCTTACCACCTTTCTTGAATAGTGGCATCACATTAGCCAACCTTCAGTCTTCTGGCACTTCGTCTGTGGCTATCGATGATACAAATATCTCAGCAAAGGGCCCAGCAATCACTTCTAGCTTCCACAGAGTTCCAGGGTATACTTGATCAGGTCATGGGGATTTATCCACCTTTATGCTTTTTAAGGCATCCTGCACCTCCTCCTCTGTAATATGGACACTGTTCAAGATGTTGCTATTAATTTCCCCACATTCTCGATCTTCCATATGCTTTTCCACAGTAAACACTGATCCAAAATACTCGTTATCTCTTCTGCACTCTCTCCAACGTGTTCACATCTTCCTACAAGGTTGCACCCAGAACTGTACACAATACTTCAACTGAGATCTTACATAAGTTCATAACATGTACCCTGTGCCACAATTTACAAAACCTAGACTACCTTGCATTATTTAGTTCTTACTGTTCTGCAGTATGAAAATGACTTATGCGCAAATGCACCCAGGACTCTTATGCTCCTGCACACCTTCAAGGACGCACCGTGTCACAAACCACTTTACAACCAATAAAAGTATTTTTTTTTTTTAACAAGTGTAGCCACTGTTGTAATGCTGGAAACAGGCAGCCCAGTTGAACACAGCAAGCTCCCACAAACAGCAATGTGATAATAACCACTAAATCCGTTCTTTGGTGATGTTGACTGCAGGATAAACACTGGCTAGGACGTCAGATTTAACTGTTCTGCTCTTCAACACTGTACTTGGGAATCTTTCACCTGACATAGCAGCTGGGGCCTCGGTTTAACAATACAGAGGGGAAAAGATACATTTTTAAAAACATTAAAAAAAAAGTAATACTTGGAGAGGTATGTATTGAATCACTGCTCAGAGGTATACAAAACAAGTCGGACCAGTATGCGTCATTCTCAATTTTTCCTGTCCCCCTCCCCAATCTGGAAACTTGCCCAAAAGATGGGACTAAGAGCGAAATTGTTGGGGGGGGGGGGGGGGGAGAACGGACAAGGAAGAACGGAAACAGAAAAATATACTGCTGCATATTTTCCTTGCATTGAAACTTTACCTGCTGTTTTATCAACTGATAAGTGAACCTGGAGGAGGCAGAGTTTGAAAATCTTAGTATCTAGGCCTAGCGACGGTTTCAAATGAGTCTCCAAAGTGCCATCTGCTCACAGTCTGGGCTTACCTGTCTTAAAGCGCAGATGCTTGTCATTTGGGTCGCCGAAGTTTTCCAGCAGGGAGAGGAAGAGGAGCCCGAAAGCGTTCTGGATGCCAAACACCGAGCCGTTACACCACATGGAGGCAAACATCACCACCCAGCCCCATCCCCCCTCAGGGGGCACGAAGGGCCCGGGAGGTGTGGGGAGGGAGCTGCCGGCCTGCTCCGAGGGGTGGTCGCCATCCCCTACCCCCGCCTGTAGTTTGTACTCGTCGCCAGCCACACTCGCCTCCCCGTTGAGCGGGTTGGGGCTACCGCTGTTAGCCAGTAGCTCACCCTCTCCTTCCACCGCCTCCTGCTGCCCTGACTCCACAGGGTCGGCGCTCAGGCCCCTTCCTTTCATCTCTCACTACCGTCCCGTCTGCAGATCAAAGACCATCCGGCTCCTGCCCCCCCTCCCCCGGTCCCTTCCCAAGACCAAGCCGGTTTCCTCTTTTTGAAAAATAAAGGTAAAAAAACGAAAATTAAAATAAAGTAAATGTCTTGTGTGGCCAATCTCCCTTCCTTTGTGCGTTCGTGTCAGTGAAGAACACACGCTGTAAAATATGACAGTTCGTTCTCTCTCTAACATATATATATTTATAGACCTCTTTCTCCTCCCTCTCTGCCCTATGGTCAGATTGTAACACTATCGCCAGCGCCTGGTGGTTTGGGCTCATTTTCAGATGGTTACAACCCCTGGGCGGGGCCTTTCCATCACCCAGCACCAATTGGACACGTCCATCGCTCTCTCCCTTACTCTATTGGCTCTTCCGCCTGCCCATCACAATCAGGGGGCGTGGCAAGTTGCTCCCGTCCTCCCACCCTCCCCCGCAGCACCACAGGAGAGTACCTCTCTGTCCCCTCACTAGCTGCACTTCACATCCCTTACCATCTCCAGTCTCTGACTCCACATTCAACATCCAACATGTTCACCGTACCCCAAAAAAACAGCAAATGCTGGAGATAACAGCGGGTCACACAGCACCAGTGGAAAGACAGCAAGCTAACATTCCGAGTCTAGATGGACACTCTGTCAGAGTTGAATCATCTAGACTCAAAATGCTACCTTGCTCTCTCTGCATGGATGCATTTCTTGCTTTCAATACAGGTTCCAGCATCTGCAGTAATTTACTCCTACGTACATTCATGGTACCATCCTCCCTCCACCCCAACCAACTTCACAAGCCACTGGAGATAATATGGTCCCAGGACTGGCCACACTCAGCAACCTTACCGTTGTCTCCCCCCAACCACCACCACCCACTCCTTATCCAATGGGATAGCACGTTGATGTTGTTTCTCTAGTTTTGCAGGTGAAGAATGGACACTTTTGACGGCTATCAGAAGCGTGTCCAAGCTCCTTCTGTGCCCACAGCATGGACCATCACCCTTAAGGTAGGAGGGAATGGTGGGATGATAACTGGAGGGAGAATGGAGATATGCTTTAACAGGACAACAGTACTAACATAATAAGAAATAGGAGCAGTGTATGTCATTCAACCTATCATTCAATATCATGGCAGATTCTCTACCTCAGGTCCCCCTCCATCGAAACATAGAGGAGAAGATAGGTGTGGGCCATTCAGCCCTTTGATCCTGCACCATTATTCAATACAATGATGGCTAATCACGCAATCTCAGTATCCCATTCCCGCCCTCTCCTCATAAAATGTCCTGATGACGGGTTTTCTGACCAGCTGTGTTTTCCAGCCTCACATTTATTGACTCTCGCTTCCAGCATCTGCAGTCCTTACTGTCTCCTCTTCTCCCCATACCCCTTGATTCTTTTAGTCCCAGGGCCACATCCAGCTCAGTCTCAAATATATCCAATGAACTGGCTCTAACAGCTTCCCTGTGGGAGAGAATTCCGCAAGTTCACAACTCTCTGAATGATGAAATTCTTCTTCATCTCAGTCCTGAATGGCTTACCCCTTATTCTAAGACTGTGACCTCTAGTTCTGGATTGACCCAATATCAGGAACATTCTTCCTGCATCTAGCCTGTCCAGTTCATCAGAATTTTATATATTTCTGTGACAGCCACCCCTCATCTAAATTCAAGTGAATACAAGCCCAATCAATCCAGTCTTTCCATATATTTCACCCCTGCCATCCCAGGAATCAGTCTGGTGAACCTTTCCTGGATTCCTTCAATAGCAAGAATATCCTTCCTCACCATATCCCTTGATTTCATCATTGTCTGAAATTATTGAACTCGGTTATAATATACACAAAAAGTGAGCGTTCAAAACCGTCTGGAGTAGAATATGTCCAATATTCATAACTCTCTGAATGAAGATGTTTCTCACCAGCTCAGTCCAGAGCAGCTGTCTGTTGCCCTGATTTCCAGCTCCACCCTGGGGAAATAGTCACTCAGTCTCTGCCCTGTCAAAGCCGCTGATAACTTTACACAATGAAATCATTTTTTTTCTAAACTCCAGTGAATGTAGGCACGTGCTACTCAATATCTCCATGGAGGACAAAACTTGCTCCCAGGATTCGATCCAGTGAACTTTTTACTGTCAACATTCTAAGACAAGTGAACTCTTCCTTAGGTATGTCAACCAAACTGTGCATAATGGTCGTGGTGTCTGACTAAATCCCAATTTAACTGCACCAAGACTTCCATCCTCCCACACTCCAGCACCCTTGCAGTTTGCCCTCCTAATTATATACTGGACCTTCATGTTAGCTTTCTGTAACTTTTTTGCAATGGTGCCCAAATCCCCTGCAAAATAATCTCTCAATTTTAAAAATAAACATTCTGCGTTTCTATTCTTTCTGCTGGTGAAGTGAGAAGCCCTGGCTACAATGTTTCTTCCTGTTTGGTCCTAATTGTTTTATCTTATCAGATGCTCATCATTTCAGTGCTCTCTCTTTGCTGTTTCATTTGAATCACTCTATAATAACCCACCTCTGTATTTCGTAGATTGCCTCAGGCCTACAACCCTGAAAAGTCTCTGCATTCTTCTCAAGCTTGTGTATCTCTGTGGATTGTGTTCCAAAGATGGACATCCAAGAAACTTATCACATCCCTGTAATTTTTAAAAATTATTCGCGGGATTTGGCTGTCAGTAGTTAAACCAGCATTTATTGGCCTATCCCTGATTACAGTGGTGGGCATGTTTTTGTAGCACTGCAGTGCAGACAGCGTGCAGTTAGGAAAACATTTCAGGAGTTGGATTAAGCAGCACTGAAGGAACCATGATATATTTTCCATGTCAGAGCAGTGAGTGGCTTGGAGGGGAAATTGTAGTTGGTGACGTTTCCATGTATTAGCTACCCTTGTTCTTCTATATGGTAGAAGTCATGGCTTTGGAAGGTACAGAGAAAGGAGGCTTGGTGAGTTACTATAGTGCATTGTAAATGCTACATGCTGCTGCCAGTGTGTGCTTGTGGACGGAATATAGAAACATTGAACATAGGGGCAGAAGTGGGCCCTTCAACTCGTCAAGCCTGCTCCGCCCTTCAATACATTCATGATTGGTAGTCCAATTCAGTTCTCTATTCCTGCTTTCTCCCCAAACCCTTTGATCCCCTTAGCCCCAAGAACTATACCTAACTCTTTCTTGAAAATATTCAATGTTTTGGCCTCAACCGCTTTCTGTGCCAGAGAATTCCACAGGCTCACTTCTCTCTGGGTGAAGAAATCTCTCCACATCTCAATCCTAAATGTCTTACCCTGTTTCTTCAGACTTTACACCAGGTTCTGGACTCCTTGGTCATTGATTACATCCTTCCTATATTTATCCTGTCTAGCTCTGTTAGAACCATATAAATCCACATTCATTCTTCTAAACTCTCGTGAATATAGTCCTAATTGAAAAAATAATAGAAATTGCTCGTGAAATTCAGCATGTCTGGCAGCAGTGGAGAGAAAACAGAGTTAATGTTTCAAGTCCAGTGACCCTTCTTCAGAACGAATTAATAGTACTAATTGTTCCAAGCTTGCTTGGTACTTCAGTCCTTCCATCCCAGAAACCAGTCTGGTAAATCTTTGTTGTGTTCCCTCCACGGCCAGAACATCCATCCTCAGATAAGGTGCTAAAACTGCACACCGTATTCCAGGTGCAGTCTCACCACGGCCCTGTACAATTGCAGCAAGACATTCCTGCTTCTGTGTATTTGAATTCGTTTGCTATAAACGTTGACAGACCATTTGCCTTCTTCGCCACAAACTGTCACACTTACCTTCAGCGACTGGCGTACAGGGACATCAAGGGCTCATTGTTCTCCCTGTTTTACCAATCTTTCACTATTAAGATCATAATCTACCTTCACGTTTTTGCTACCAAAGTGGATTTTTTCACATTTATACTACATCTGCCATGCATTTGCACAATGAATGTTTTAGGTGGTGCAGTCAGGAGCCAGTCGAGCAGATTACCTTGTCCTGGATGATGTCAACATCCTTGGAGCACCCAATAAGATAGTGGAAATATAGTCCTTGGATAGTTTTGAGTAGGTCAAATCCTGTAAAGGAAGATGGGGAAAGGTTATCAGAGGTAGGGGGTAATATGAATTTGAAGGTAAAATAAGATCATTCATGATTCGTTTAAAAGACATATGGATAAGTACATGGATGCGAAAGGTTTGGAGGGATATGGGCCAGGATCAGGCAAGTGGAACTAGTTTAGTTTGGGATTTGTTCGGCATGGACTGGTTGGACTGAAGGGTCTGTTTCCGTGCTGTTTGACTCTATGACTTTATGACCTCACTGTGTGGCAAAGCAGGCTTGAGGGGCTGAATGGCCTACTCCTGTTCCTGATACATATGTTCATCCAGGCAAATGGAGGGTATCCCATCACATTATTGATTTGCGCCCTGCATATGGTGGACAGGCTATGTGAAGTCAGAATTGAGTTATTTACACCAGAAATCCTAACCTCTGACCTGCTCTTGAGCCACAATATTTATATGGCAGTTCAGTTCAATCTCCGGTCCACGGTAACTGCCAGATTGTTGATAGCCACAGAATTCAGCAATGGCAATACCACTGAAAGTCACCGTCAATGCTTCTCTTGTTAGAGACGGTCTGGCATTTGTGTTTTGCAAATGTTGCTTAGGTTGATAAATGACAAGTGTGAAATTTGTCCAGATCTTGCTGCATGTGATTGTAGACTGCTTCTGCATCTGAGGCTTTGTAAATGGTACTGAGCTTTGTGCAATCATCAGTGAATCTCCGACTTCTGACCTTAAATTGGAGGCGAGAACATTGTTGAAGTAGTTGAAGACACTTCATAATTATACAGCAGGAGGTTAAGTGACTCATGCCTGCAAAATCTAGTTCAGGATTAAATTAGAGTGTATGATAGCCTCCATACTATTTACAATCAACCTAACAATGGTTATTTACCACATCAAAGATTAACTTCCCTCTGGGGCTAATATTGAACACCACCTGGGTAGAAAACTCTTTAACCTCAGTTACCTCTATGCCAAAACTAAACAGTCACCTAAGACACACAAGGTATACAGGGTCTGGATGACTGCCCACTCTGCATCAGATTTGTAAGCCACTCTTGATCTCGTCAATTCTGCACACAAGAAACCTGGCCTACACTCGAATGTCTCCAAAACAAAGCCTGTAGGTTAATCCAGACCTGGTCGGTCAAATATTCCACTGCCCATAAATGTTGAAGGAGGGATTCCGAGGTATGTTGAGGATCTTCCGTATCTGGAAAGTCACATCTCTCAAAACCATTGATGAGAAGACCCAAGTCAGATTACCTGTGGCATCTTACCTTTTATAATGTATAGCAATGATTATTTGACAACAGATACCTCCACAAGTCATGAAAGTCCCAGTCTACTGACCAATTGTCAGCAACAGACTACAGTGAGATCTGGACCTTGTATCAGTGCTATAAGGGTGCTATAAAAATTCCATAACCTGTGCCTCCACGTCCGGATTCATTGGGATCACCATCAAGAAAACACCAGTGTCCTTCTTGAAGCCAGCTTCACAAGCATTCTGGGAAAATCAACTTCGATGAACTGGACACTGCATCCATCTGGTTCAAGAGACTCTCCCCTGACAGGAACAAAAACAAAGTTGCCGGAAAAGCCCAGCAGGTCTGGCAGCATCTGTGAAGGTAAAAACAGAGTTAACGTTTCGGGTCCGGTGACCCTTCCTCAGAACCTACTGACAGTTCCTGTTTTCTTAACACTCAAATCACCAGCAATCCAGGAAGAACAGAGAAAGTTCTTCAAAGACACTCTGAAGTTCCCCTTGAAACACAGCAGAATTGACACTCTTTATGGAGGTTGGAGGGGTGCATTTCTTCCAATCATTTGAAATTGTGGCAACTTGCCCATCAAAGTGCATCATGCTTTGAGTCCAAATGTTTTACTGATGAGACAGAGTGGAGGCAAAGAAGGAAAAACATCCAGGTCCCACAATGTCATTGGACATCTTGTGTCATGTGCCCAAAGATCTGTGACTAGAAATCAGCCTGATCAGTCACATGGAGTCATACAGCACAGAAACAGACCCTTCGGTCAACTTGTTTACACCGACCAGATATCCCAATCTGACCTAGCCCCATGAAGACCCAGGGCAGAAACTTAAAACCCTGAGTAGACAATGTCCTCAAATAGATGGACAGTCGCAATGGCTGTTGATGTATCCATAATTTCCTTTACTCTGCCAAAGGCAGCTGTGACTTTAGCTACCTCAACCACCTTGGTATTGTTATGAAGATGTATGATCTGAAATATTGATTCAGAATATCATTGACTGGACATGTTTCAATTTGGACTGGTTGTTCAAAGCAAAGGTGACAAGTCCCAGTGGAAAACCATGCTGCGTTTGCGAAGAACATGAGCTGCTGGAAGAGAATCACTGAGTCTGTGACAGAGGTAACAAAACCCAGTTCGTAGGTTTAAAAAAAACCTCCTCGTCAAGTTGTGTGAGTTGAAAAACTTTATCACCATAAGTGGAGTGTTCCTAAGGAGTGTCCAAAAGAGTGAGTCCAACCAGCCATAACTAAAAAAAAACAGTGCCAACAGTTTGTATGCAAAATGGGTTGGTTATGGATCAATATTTCAACAACCCGCCATTAATTATTTTTCCTGAATCTAACTTGCTTGACCAAAACACCTTTATGTTAACATTCTACAGATTTTAACATTTTGTTTCCAAGACTTGGAGGGTGTATGTGTGCATGTGTGTGTGTAAGTTTTGTTTGCAAGCAACTAGTCATTTGCTACCTGGCTGACTTGATTCTGGCACGCACTACATACAATCTGGGTAGGGTACGGTTTGCATGTATGTGCGTGTGACCATGTGAATCCTCCCTTTGGACATCCAGACATGTTTTCTGACCAGTGGGGGAGTAGAATATGGAAAGACATTGCATTACCATACCTATCACAGTTGTAACTGTTTGAATTCCCTCTCTTAGTCTTTTCACGTCTGTCTTCTTTCTTCTAAGATGCATCTTATACCATATGTATTTGACCAAACTTGAATCCTGTTATCTTCTGTTGCATCAAAAGTTGATGGATTGTGCTTGTTGAGATTCCTACAAAGCACTTTTATATATCTGACTATGTTAATGGTGCCGTATAAATCCACGTTTATTTTGTATTGTAAAGAAATAAATAGGAACTTCTGACAAGATGATCATAAGACACAAAGTATATAAAGAGTGCAGTAGGTTTTCTGAAAGCCCAAATGTGATATTCCAGGAATTTTCTTATCTTTTTAATGTCTTTCTGCGGAATTGTTTTCTGATCTCTTTAATGATGTGTTTTATCAAGTACTAGTCACTGATCCAATTGCAATGTAATCTATTATTAGGTAATCTGATACTTTATAAGTTTCTAAAATAAATAAATGACTTTTAATAACACTCTGATTTGTATTCATGCAATTAGAAAAATCAAAGACATTTTGACATTAATTAATAATCACTGTCTGACCAGACAGTCGAAGGAGTGCTACAGAAAGCTCTTAATTTGACAGTCCCACCTTGTATCATTGTGAGTCCATCAATTTCCTAGCAGTCACAATTATGAAATGGAGAAAAAAAACAACAATGGAAGTTCAGCATCGAGAAACACACAGATGATGGAGGGTTGATGGAGGGTTGGTAGGGTGGGCAGGGTTTGGTTCAATACTGCAGGGAACAAATGTCAAGTGAAGGATTCCTATTTGCACAAGCAGGTGTTCCTAAGGGGCACTGAAGGCCAGATAATGAATATTTCTTTGTTAAATGCTGTATATTCAGTTGCTCAGCAATTAATTAACAAAGAAAGAAAGCATATTATTAATTTCAAATATGAGAGTGAGAAGGTAGGCTGGAGACAAATGAATAATTCTGATGAAAGGACATCTTTCTGAAACAAGAAAAAATATCTCTACACAACCACTTCCATAATTTTTCAGCATTTCCATATGGAACATTTTCATTGTTGCACATCTTTCATGTTTTTGATTTGAAGAATTTGCTTGCTTTTAAAAGAAAAATAATTTTGAATCTCACAGAAGAATTGTATGGGGAGGCAATGACCTATTGGTATTATAACTAGATTATTAATTCAGAAACTCAGCAAATGCTCTGGGCAGAGATAGTAGGAACTGCAGATGCTGGAGAATCCGAGACAACAAGGTGCGGGGCTGGATGAACACAGCAGGCCAAGCAGCATCATAGGAGCAGAGAGGCTGACGTTTCGGGCCTAGACCCTTCATCAGAAAACGCTCTGGGCACCCAGGTTTGAATCCCGCCAACAGCAGACAATTCAATAAAGAAAAAGTGGAATGAAGAATCTACTGATGACCATGAAACCATTGTCAATTGTCAAGAAAACCTACCTGGCTCACTGATGTCCTTAAGGGAGGGAAATCTGCTGTCCTCACCTGGTCTGTCCTACATGGCACTCCAGAGCCATAGTGATGTGGTTGACTCTCACCTACCCTCTGAAATGGTCTACCTAGCCACTCACTCGTAATCGCTATGATGTCTCAACAAAAAAAAACAAAACCAGATTGGCCTTTTGTCTTCAACCTAGGAACGAGAAATGACAACAGCAGAAACAGTCCTGAGGACCCTGCAAAGTCCTCCTCACTAACATCTGGGGTCTAGTGCCAAAATTGGGAGAGCTGTCTCACAGACTAGTCAAGCCTGACAACTGCCAGAATCATAGCTTACAAACCATGTCCCAGACACCACCATCACCACCCTGTTATGTCCTGTCTCAGCAGCAGGACGGACCCAGCAGAAGTGGCAGTACTGTGATATACAATCGGAAGGGAGTTGTCCTGGGAGTCCTCAACATTGACACTGGACCTCATGAAGTCTCATGGGTGAGGAAACCTGCTGATTACCACATACTATCCTGCCTCAGCTGATGAATCGGTACTCCTCCATGTTGAACAACAACAGCACTGAGGGCAGCAAGAGAGCAAAGTGTACTCTGGGTGGGGGATTTCAATGTCCACCACCAAGAGTGGCTCGGCAGTAGCAACACTGGTTTGGTCCTAAAGGACATAACTGCTAGGATAGGTCTGCGGCAGGTGGTGAGGGAACTAACAAGAGGGAAAAACATACTTGACCTCATCCTTGCCAATCCGCCAGCTGCAGGTGCATCTGTCCATGACAGTATCGGTAAGAGCGACCACCTCACAGTCCTAGTGGGGACGAAGTCCTGCCATCATATTGAGAATAGCCTCCATCGTATTGTGTGGCACTATCACTGTGCTAAATGGGGACAGATTTCAAACAGGTCTAGCAACTCAGTCCTGGGATTATTGAGCCACTGCGGGCCATTGACAGCAGCAGAATTCAGCACAAGCTGTAATGTAATGGCCCGGCATGTCCTCCACTCAACCATTACCATCAAGCCAGGGGATCAACCCTGGTTCAATGGAGAGTGCAGGAGGGCATGCCAGTTGCAACCCCAGGCTTAGCTGAAAATGAGGTGTCAAGTAGGTTAAGCTACCAAACAGGACTACTTGCATGCCAAACAAACTTCCAAACAGTGATAGACAGAGCTAAGCGATCCCATAACCAATGGAGTAGATCTAAACTGTTCAGTCCTGTCACATCCAGTCACACAATTAAACAATTCATTGGAAGAGGAGGGTCCACAAATAGGAAGAGCCCAGCACATCAGTGCAAAAGATAAGGCTGAAGCATTCGCAACAATCTTCAGACAGAAGTGCCGAGTGGATGATCCATCTCGGCCTCCTCCAGTGGTCCCCAGCATTACATATACCAGTCTTCAGCTGGTTCGATTCACTCCACGTGATATCAAGAAACAGTTGGAGACACTGGATACTGCAAAGGATACAGACCCTGACAACATTCCAGCAATAGTGCTAAAGACTTGTGCTCCAGAACTTGCTGCTCCCCTAGCCTCCAGTACAGTTATAACACTGGCATCTACCTGCCAATGTGGAAAATTGTCCAGGCGTGTCCAGAACACACAAAGCAGGACAAAACAAATCTAACAAATTACTGCCTCATCAGTCTACTCTCGATCATCAGTAAAGTGATGGAATGTGTCATCAACAGTGCTATCAAGCAGCACCTGCTCAGCAATAACCTGCTCAGTGATGCCCAGTTTGGGTTCTGCCAGGGCCACTCAGCTCCTGACCTCATTACAGCCTTGGTTCAAACATGGACAGAAAAGCTGAATCCCAGAGGTGTGGTGAGAGTGACAGCCCTTGACATCAAGGCTGCATGTGACCAAGTGTGATATCAAGGAGCCCTAGCAAAACTGGAATCAATGGGTATCAGGGACAAACTCACTGGTGGTTGGAGTCATACAAAGCAAGATGGTCGTAGTTGTTGGAGGTCAGTCATCTCAGCTCCAGGACATCTCCCTGGGAGCTCCTTAGTGTACTGTCCTCGGTCCAACCATCTTCAGCTGCTTTATCAATGACCTTCTCTCCATCATAAGGCCAGAATTGAGAATGTTTGCCAATGATTGCATAATGTTCAGCTCCTTAGATAGTGAAGCAGTCTGTGTCCAATTGCAACAAGATCTGGACAATATTCAGGCTTGGACTGACAACTGCGAAGTAACAATCGTGCCACACAAATGCCAGGCAAAGACCATTTTTGATAAGAGACAATCTAAACCACTTCTCCTAGACATTCAGTGGTGTTCCCATCACCGAATCCCCCACTATCAACATTGAGTTACCATTGACCAAAAACTCAACTGGACTCGCCATACAAACACAGTGGCTACAAGAGCAAATTAGAAGCTAGGAATACCGCAGCTATTAACTCACCTCCTGACTACCCAAGGCCTACAAGGCACAAGTCAGGAGTGTGATGGAATAATCCCCACTTGCATAGATGGTGCAGCTCCAACAACACTCAAGAATCTTGACACCATCCAGGGCAAAGCAGCCAATTTGATTAGCACCACATCCACAAACGTTCCCCCCCGCCAACTCCTCCGGCACTCAGCAGCACCAGCGCGTAACATCTACAAGATGCACTGCAGAAATTCACCAAAGATCCTGAGACAGCACCTTCCAAACCCAAGACCACTTCCATCTAGAAGGACAATGGCAGCAGATACATGGGAACACCACTACCTACAAGTTCCCCTCCAAGCCACCAACCATCTCAACTTGGAGCAATATATCACCATTCCTTCACTATCGCTGGGTCAAAATCCTGGAATTCCCTCCCTTAATGGCATTGTGGTCAACCCACAGGATGTGCACTGCAGCAGTGCAAAAAGGCAGCTCGGCACCACCTTCCCAAGGACAACTAGGGACAGGCAATAAATGCTGACCCAATCAGCGGCACCCAGATCCCATGAATAAATTAAAATAAAATGTTGCATCTTGAATGGATGCCCCAAAAATTATTTCAAGTTTTCAATCACAGAGTAAAGCAGCAGCATTTTCTTATACAGTTAAGTTTTTGTTTTAAGTTGATTCTGTTTGTATTCTGATTTGTAAATAAATCAAAATAGAACTGAATGATTCAAATGTTACTTTTTTCATACAAATGATAGTCTCTGAAATGTTCTTCAGATGTATCCATCAATGTAAAATACTGTGTAATATTCCAATGATGTGTACAAACTTATCCAATTCATGAATAGGTGGTATTGAATTGAAAACTGCTCACTTCCCTGGATGTAAATTAGGTTCCAAATCGTAACTTAGCTGAGCAACTATCAGCTCTGACACATTTCTCAAAGTCTAAATGTTAAACTAAAAACAAAGCAGTAATGCAAGAGACTATTTTAACCTTTGGTGCCAGGAATTAATTGCCACAAAACATACTTTTGTAGAATTTGATACATAGCCAATGGCTTTGTACTGGACTATGATTGTCACTTCTGCGTGACTACCTGATCCTCAGTGTTCTACTATGAGATTGTTACTGTAACAGTCTTCCAGGAATAGGAAACGTCTCTATTCCCTTCTTGTCTTGACGGTTATGACTCACACCGGAACATTGTTTCACTGGCAGTAATCACTCCTTAGCAATGATTCTTCACATATTCAACTGGGCCATGTGGTTTTGGCATTTTATTCAACAGTATCAGGAATTACAGCTTAGTCTGATCCCATTCTTAACTGATCCACACACATAGATCCTTTCCAAAATGTTTGCTTGGCAGAAACAATATCGCACTCCTTGCTTAGATCAGCTAAGTTGGCATGACCTTGGACCAAAAGGTCTGATTCCATGCTGTATGGGTCTATGACTCTATGACCTAAGATCAGACCTGGGGAGATTTCTTGTTCATATGGCTCAGTTACAGTCGAGGCAGTTTATTTGCTTCCTGAGCTTGAAGGAAGCTTTGCAACTATCTCTGAATAAAAATGAAGACTAAAGTTAGCACACCTGCACTGTCATTTTGCAGAAAACAGCAATAATGTATTTAACTTGCAGAATTAAGGGCAGTACTGCTACAGTAACGGAAGATCCAGATCTTTCCAACAATCATTGAACAGATTGTGCTAGAGATGATATTGGATCGTTGAGTCAAGAGTGCAGATAAATAAACCCTCACATATATGGGAGGCATATGGGAGACCAGCTAGACGTGTGTTGAAATTGTTAAATCTAGACAAAATGAAGGCATGAATGATGGTTTCTGCAGCAGATGAGCTGGGACAGGTGAAGTCAGACAATGTCACAAAGGTGGAAATTTTAATGATGGCATGAATTTTAGTTGGAGGCTCATCTCAGAATCAAATGTAACACCAAAGTTGTCAAAAAAACATGCTTAATCACAATGGCTCAGTGGTTAGTTCTGCTGCCTCACAGCACCGGGGACCCGGGTTTGAATCCAGCCTTGGGTGACTGTATGTATAGAGTTTACACATTCTCCCCATGTCTGCATGGATTTCCTCCAAGTGCTCTGGTTTCCTTCCACTGTCCAAAGATGTGTAAGTTAGGCGGTTTGGCCATGCTAAATTGTGCATAGTGTCCAGGGATGTTTAGGTTGAGTGGATTGGCCATGGAATTGCAGGGTTTCAGTGATGCCAAGGGAGTCAGTGTGGACTTGATGGGCTGAAGGGCCTGCTTCCACACTGTAGGGATTTTATGATGACAGTGGCATTAAACTGGGTTCTTCCATTTAGCTTCCATCTCAAAGGGCAGTAAAAGTCAAAAACTTTGCTGAGGGTCTGGAGTGTGAGGTCAGCAGATTTCCTTTCCTAAACGATGCAAGAGATGTGTGCATGACCCTATGTACACAGTGAACAACAGAAACATGCAACTCATAGGTGTCCTGTGCTCCAAATAAAGTGCAGGAGGGCTGAAGTGGTGTGAGAGTTGGCCCAAGAGTAGGTGTAATGATGGGGCTGGTGGTTTGCCGGTACTGATTTGCATGGGTGAAGGATTGAAGAGGATGGGTGGCCGTGGAACACATTGTAACTAAAGGCATAATTGGATGAAGGCCAGGGCAAACAATCAGAGAACTGCAACTGTCAGGTACCTGGTTTGACCAACAATGGGATTTTGTGCTAGTTTCTTGGGAAAGGAGGGAAGAATTGGCAGTGGTGTATAAGTAACGTGAATTGTGGCATTAATGAGATGCAAGTGCATGGAGATAAGGTAGTTAACACTCAGCAGAAACTTCCTACTTCATCTGTTGTCTACCTTCTCCATAAATACCTCTATACTATTCACTTCAACCACTCCCTGAAAAGTGAGTTCAACTTTCCGACTGTTCTTTCGGTGAAGCTTTCTCTGAATTCTTTACTGGGTTTCTCCGTGACAATTTTACATTGATGGCCTCTAGTTATGCTGTTTCCCATGAGAGGAAACATTCCTTCCATATCCACTCTATGGAAATCTTTCAGAATGTTAATGACTTCAATTCGGTCATCCTTCAGACAGCATCCATGGAGAGAGACCAAGCTAATGTTTTGAGTCTACTCCATCAGTGCTGTCAGATCCACTGTGATCTCTAGCATTTGTTGTTTTCAGTACAGATTCCAGCATCTGCAGTAATTTGCTCCTCCTCCTAAACTACTCTTCCTTTTCAGACCTTATTTCAGAGTAATCTCTATAAAAGCTTTTATATTCTCATATGCCTGCCTTCTTGGCCTAGCACCTATTTTTCTCCGATGACGTCTCTCTGAAGTATCAGGATATTTACTGACATCAAAGGCATGACAGGAACATTCGGAAAGGAATAGGTCATTTTGCCCCTTGAGTTTTATCCACCCATCAGTCAATGAGGTTATGCCTGATCCAATTTGATATACCTGCCTTTGACCCACATCCCTTAATATCTTTGGTAAAGTAAAATCAACCTCAGATTTAAAGCTAACTATTGACCCTGAACGAACAGCTGTTTCCAAATACCTGTCACCCTTTGTAAGTAGAAATACCTCATTTCAAAAGGCCTGGCTGTAAAGTTTAGGCTATATTGCCTAGTCCCACTGTATTGCCTAATCTCAGACTCCTGAAGCTCCAGATGTTTCTTCTCAATATAAACGGAAGTTGTTGTTATAGAAAGTTAGGCTTTGTTCTTTCCATGTTGAACTCATATTCTAGATCATCTTGTGTGTTCTTGTTTGTACTTTCCCTATCACTTTTGTTGTGAACTTGGGTAGAGTATTTGTGAATTGGAAGGCAGGATGTGAGAATTTGGTGTCTGTAAAATGTTGGTGTTTGTAAAACGCTATGGGGAAAGCATGCCTCTTTCTATGCTTAGAGATTCATAAAGGATGTCTGTGGGTTTGCAGGTGCACAGAGCACCTGAATTGAAATATTTGTGAGAAAAGGCTATACTGTTAGCAGGCAAAGCAGCATTTTTTCCAAAACAATAGGTTTTTGAAGTTAGCCAATTAATTTACGACAGGCCTTAGATACCAAAAACCAATTAAATTTAAATCTGATCGTTTTAACAACATAGGACCAATCCTATTATAAGAAATTGATACGTCATCAAGGGTATAAAAGATGAGGGCATTTGGAAAATTGGGGGAGAGCCAGCTGCCATCTGCAAAGAGAACAGCTCTCAGCTCTAAAAGGAAGAATCACTGGCTCTCACAGAATTTTTTAAGCCTTAGAGTAAGCTCCATCTAAATTAAAGATACCAATGACACAAGTAGTCAATGTTCCTGACAAAAGAATTTGATGGAGAAGACATTCCTGAAAGAAGGATTCATCAGAGAAGACACAGAACATTCTAGAAGATGTAACCTGTCTGTAATTTTGAGAGACTAAATTCTACTTTCTTATTTTATATCAGTGGGGCTTATATTTATTGGAACAGCATACCATTGTAATCTTGAGATAGTGGGAACTGCCGATGCTGGAGAATCTGAGATAACAAGGTGTAGAGCTGGATGAACACAGCAGGCCAAGCAGCATCAGAGGTTTTCTGAAGAAGGGTCCAGACCCAAAACGTCAGCTTTCCTTTTAAAAGATTATACGGCTAGGCGCGCGTCTCTGGGTGTTTTGGTTTTAGTTATCAGAGGGAAGTCGACCTCCGCTTTATAACACTTTTATATCTGACCTATATTTGTGTTTGCTTAATGTTGACTGTTCTCACAGCTAACTGACCCTCTTTTTAATTGTAAATTTGATCTGAGCTCCCTTTGGAACGCTACATCACTCCCTCATTTGAATGTACCTGATTTACAGTTATTTCTCATCTTTTCAGATATATCCTGTTCTTGATCCAGTGTTATATTTGCCAGTTTTATTTCCATCTCCCCTGTTAAAGTTCAGTGTAATTCTGCTATATTTTCCTATTTCTCTCATCAACTCTGACTTCAATGCTTTGCCATTTCTGAACCCTTTTGTGTTTCAAATATGCTCTGCTGCTTTGAGATGACCTGCTTGTTCCATTCAATTCACATAGAAGCAAAGGTGCATTGCTTTGTTGGAGCAGAACCATATTGAGCAAATTCCTGAATGTGCCATTAAAGTATTTCTTTTTCAACACAAACATTTTCACTAATTAAAGCCAATCATTGATCAATTTAAATAGCTGATATTTTATTGTTTATACCCTCTAAATTGTCTACAAATGTCATATAATCACAGAATCCCTGCAGTGCGGAAGCAGGCCATTCAGTCCATCAAGCCCACAACTGACCCTCCAAAGAGCATCCCATCCAGACCCACCCCCCTGTAACCATGCATTTCCCATGGCTGATCCACCTAGCCTGCACATCCACAGACTCTATGGCACCTAACCTGCACATCTTTGGACTGTGGGAGGAAACCAGAGCACCTGGAGGAAACTCACACACAAACACGGGGAGAATGTGCAAACACCACACAGTCACTCATGGATAGAATCAAACCCAGGTCCATAGCGCTGTAAGGCAACATGCCAACCATTGAGCCACTGTTCCACCCCTAATGGTTAAAGCAAAGAAGGAAGCCATTGGGTGAAAGTACTGCAATGTATGATACTTTTAGGTCAGGGTGGTGAGTGGCTTGGAGGGGAACTTGCTGACCTGCTGTAGGTCATCCACAGTGCTGCTGGCAGGGAGGTCCAGGATTTTAACTCTGTGATGGTGAAGGAATGGTGATATAGTTCCAAATCTGAGTTGGGTGTGTGTCTTGGAGACAATTCCATGCAATGCTGTTCCCATGCTAGTGGGTGCAGCTGTGCATCAAGTGCAATTCTCTGGAGTTTGGTTAGTGGAGAGTTAGGTGAGTGGGGCAGAAGGTGTTTGTTTGCATTTGCTATTGCCTTTCTGCCATCTTGCCCTGCAGGAACTAGTCCTTACTCCATGACAGAAAAAGGAGCTGGGGGATTACCTCTGCAACATTGAGTGGTAGCAGGGTCAGTGCCAGGCCTGATGGGGGAAGAGGGGTCAGCACTGGATCCTGTGTGGGAGAGGGTTGTGCCATGCCCTGAGGGGGAGGGATCAGGTCTGACCCTGTGGGGGAGGGGATCAGGTCAGACTCTGTGGGGGAGGGGTTTCAGGTCAGACCCTGTGAGGGAGGGGGTTCAGGTCAGACCCTGTAGGGGAGGGGATCAGGTCAGACCCTGTGGGGGAGGGGGTTCAGGTCAGACCCTGTGGGAGAGCTGATCAGGCCGGACCCTGTGGGAGAGGGGATCAGGTTGGACCCTGTGGGAAAGGGGATCAGGCTGGACACTGAGAGTTTGACTCTTTCAGCTGCTCACAATGGAATGGGGAAAAAAAATCTGAGTAATGATGCAGGAAAGCAGTGAATTGATTGGCCAGGAAGGAATTACCATTAGGGATGAATCTTAAATAGCAGTACAAAAATAGAAATTGCTGGAAAAGCTCAGCAGGTGAGGCAGCGTCTGTGGAAAGAAATCAGAGTTAATGTTTCAGGTCGACTGACCCCTCCTCAGTTTTCCTAAATAGCAGTCATTTAGAGAGGCATATTATTAATGGATTGACTGAGAAGCAACAGGGATAAGTAAAAGTCTGAAAATAACAGCAGGAGACTAAAGTTAAGGCAGAGGGAGTCACTTTTAGTCTGATAAATAATAGTCTTAATTTGTTCTGATGTACATAAGAACTATACTTCAGAGATGAGAGTAGGTAGGCCCTAGAATTAATATTATTTGAGTTTAAGGATGATTTAAGCATTTAAGTTAAATGATAAAAAGAGAGTTCAAAGTTGTGGTATGTTCCTCCTGCTCCATGTGGGAAGCTGGGCACATTTCCAGTACCTGGGAACAGCATGTGGCAGGGATTGCCTCCAGCTGGTGCTCCGGGAAGCCATGGGTGTTTGAAGCTGAAGCCATGGCTGGGGACACTGTGAAGCATCTGCGAGGCCGAGAGAATTGGGAATAGCATTTATAGCGAGATGGCCACACTGCATGTTAAAACTCCACAGGCAGCGAAGGAATGGGTGACCACCAGAGAAAGTAAGAGGACCAGGCAGGAATTCCTCACTAAACAAATGTACTGCTTTGGATATTGTTGGGGGCAAGTGCCTCTTAGATGAAAGTGACAGAAGCCAAACTCATTGTACCACAGTTGGCTGTGCTGCACGGGAGATGAAGAAAAAGAGTTGAGAATGCAGTAGTCACAGGGGATTCAATGGGGGAACCTATAGACAGTGCTGTAGCTGCAAATGTGATTCCAGGATGGTTTGGTGCCTCCAGGGTTCTAGTCATCAAGGGGTGTCTCAGATCAGGATACTATTAAAGTGGGAGGAGTGAACATCAGTTGTGGCACATGTTGAGACTAATGACATGGATTTAAAAAAAGGGATGAGGTTTTAAAATCAGAATATAGGGAAGCAAGTTAAAAAGGAGGAGGAATTTCTTCACCCAGAGGGTGGTGAGCCTGTGGAATTCTCTGCCACTGGAAACTCTTAAGGCCAAAACATTGAAGACTTTCAAGAATGATGTAGATATAGTTCTTAGGACTAAAAGGATCAAAGGATTTGGGGAGAAAGCAGAAACAGAGACCTGAGTTGGGAGATCAGCCATGATCATATTGAATAATGCAACAGACCTGAAGGGCAAAATGTCCTACTCCTGCTCCTATATTTGATGTTTGCCCTCCTAGGTGGTCAGGTTGCAAGTTTCTGAGATGTGGTTGGAGGAGCCTTGTAGTTTGTAGATTGTACACACTGTAGCCACTATGCAACAGTGACATGGAAAATGAACATTTAAGGAAGTGGTTTAGTTGCTGAACAAGCAGGCAACTTTGATCCAGCTGATACTGTTGAATGTCTTGAACTTTGTTGGAGCTGCTGTCAACCAGGCAAGAAACGTATATTCTGTCACACTCCTGTCTTTGTGCCTTGTCAATGATAGAAAGGGTGTGGGGAGTCAGGAGATGGGTTACTTGCCACAGAATATTCAGCTTTTGGCCTGATGTTTAGTTTCTTTAAGGTATTCTTTTAGTTGGTTCATTAAGGGTTCCAGTCAATGGGCCAGGAGATTAATGGTGGGGATTTGGTGATGGTAATGCCATTGAAGGTCAAGGGTTACATTCCATTTGGTGGATATGGCCATTGCCTGGCACTTGCATTGCGTGAATGTTACTGTGGCCTGACCAGTGAGTTAAAGAAGTTTAGCTTTCTCCGTTATGTACTGTACATCAATCTATACCTCTGGGACACTCCACACTTTTGATCTTGTTTTGATTACAGGAAGACATAAGGACAGTTCTACACTCATCTTAAAATAGTACTTTCTGAACAGTCAGACAGCTTCTCAAACGTTGCAATATGTGATCAGGGCGAAACTTGAACTTTTAATTTTTGGCCTCAGCTTCAAGATGGGCGGTGGAGCAAAATGGTCTGTATTAGATAAACCTTTGGCCTTTTTATCAGCTTTTTAGACTTCAAACATATTCCATTGCAATTTCTCTTTGTATGTCATTTGTAAGTCTGCACTTATTTTTGTCTGTGGATTTTCTGTTCCTGTTTATGACTGCATTTTTATTGACTTAGGCTTTTCTTTCGTAATGCTGGTGAAGCTGTCAGCATTTGCTAGCATTACTCCTTGGGCACCGATGATTCCACACTCCTGGCATCACATGCTGTTTCAGTTCCCACAAATACAATTTTCCGAAAAAGTTCCACTTCTAGACTGTTAGCCTCACCAAGTCTACCCTTGAAAAGGCTACAGTTTATCGAATGCAGTTTAATGGGTGTTTTATAAGGCAGCTAGTATCTGAAAGGGTTAACTGACGCCATGGAATAAATTCTGCTTATCAGAATAGAAAGAACTGTTCCTGGGAGGAATTAATTTATGTTGCAGCTCCAGTCTCTAAGCTGTAGTTCGATTAAAGAATAAGGTAGAGTCACCATTATCCTATCAGACTCATTCGAGAGACAACTGGTAGTGGTCTAACCTAAGAGGAAGAGGTTGGGAAGGACAATTCCTTCATGGTAAGTTCAGCAGGCACAGGAATTGAACCCACACTGTTGTTGTTTTACTGAATTTCAAATCAGCCACTTACCCAAAAGAGCTAACTGACTCCCTGTGGTTTTAGCATTAAGTCTATGCAGCTAACAGTAATATTCTTACTCATAGGCTGAGCCTGATGTCTCACAAGAGACTATCATGAATCACATGGTACCAGGTTATTGTCGAATCAGAGATAGTAGGAACTGCAGATGCTGGAGAATCCGAGACAACAAGGTGCAGGGCTGGATGAACACAGCAGGCCAAGCAGCATCATAGGAGCAGAGAGGCTGACGTTTCGGGCCTAGACCCTTTTCTGATGAAGGGTCTAGGCCCGAA